>NC_069509.1:130011642-130176642 GCF_027579735.1 Bombina bombina | reverse complement strand
AACAAAAGAGGTAAGGATTACAGACAAAAGTTGATAAAATGTGTGTCCTAATCAAAAATGCTATTTGTTACCTTGTATTGGGAACAGCAATATTGGTCTAAACTCTTCCTTTTGGTGCTCACGGTATGAGGCCACTGTTAAACCCCTTGCTAAATCACCAGCACATACAGACCACAACACCAAGCTTCATTAAATGACATCTTCTTTATTAAATGCTTTTAGGCATTGCAAACAATTGCAACATTTTTTTCCATCTTGATGCATGATTAAAGTGATTGTCAATCCTAGCATTTGTGAAATGCTAGGATTGACCGTTGGAACAAATAAAGGGGACTTTCATTCATGAAGTATAAAATACTTCATGCTAAAAGCTCCTTTATTTGTTTCAAGCGTTCGCCGCACTGAGCTGCTTAGGCAGCCCACGGCAGAACGCAGTTTTGCTGAGAGGTGATGTTTTCACCTTTTAGCCAATAGCCGTGCGGGAAATCCCGGTCAATTACTTTAAAGGGACACTGAACTCAAATTTTTTCTTTTGTGATATTAGATAGAGCATGCAATTTTAAACAGCTTTCTAATTTTACTCCTATTATCACATTTTCTTCATTCTCTTGGTATCTTTATTTGAAAAGCAAGAATGTAAGTTTAGATGCCGGACCATTTTTGGTGAACAACCTGGGTTGTCCTTGATGATTTTACAGCACCAATAAACAAGTTCTGTCCACTGTACTGAACAAAAAATTGTCTGGCTCCTTAGCTTAGATGCCTTCTTTTTCAAATAAAGATAGCAAGAAAACTAAGAAAAATTGATAATAGGAATAAGTTAGAGCATGCAATTTTAAGCAACTTTCTATCTGAATCATAAAAGAAAACATTTGGGTTTAGTGTCCCTTTAAGGCCAAGATGGCTGAACTGTTGCAATTTGTAATGTCTAAAACCATCTAATAAAGAAGATGTGACTTTATAAAGATTGGGGCTGTGGACTGTTAGTATTGTATTTTTGATTTACCAACACAATCGCAGATAAAAAAAATTATCTACTCTGTCTGCATTTCTTTTTGAACTGTTTGAATGCCTTGATCTTTTGCCTTGAAAAGTGTTAGGGGTATATTTTGCTGGTGAAACACGTATACTAAAACCTGCTGTTTAATGTATTGAAGATGATATAGATATGCAGGTACAAATCAGGAATTCCAAAATCCAGTCTGCTTTTTTGTTAATATTTAGTTAAAAAAAAATAATTACAATTTTTAATTTTCCCCACCAGTAAGTCGCAATCTTTTCTGCCTGTATGTTTGGTTTGTTTATTGTGTTCTAAAATGCAAATTATTATAGTTTATATTTCTCTTGTAAGGTGTATCCAGTCCACGGACCATCCATTACTTGTGGGATATTCTCCTTCCCAACAGGAAGCTGCAAGAGGATCACCCACAGCAGAGCTGTCTATATAGCTCCTCCCCTTACTGCCACTACCAGTCATTCTCTTGCAGCTCTCAACAAGATAGGAAGTAGCTAGAGAGATGTGGTGAATTTATGTAGTTTATCTTCAATCAAAAGTTTATTATTTTCAAATAGTACCGGAGTTGTACTGTTTTAGCCTCAGGCAGAAAGTTGAAGAAGAGTCTGCCTGTGGTTTTTGATGATCTTAGCAGGTTGTAACCAAGATCCATTGCTGTTCTCACACATAACTGAAGAGATGAGGTAACTTCAGCTGGGGGAATGGCGTGCAGGGTCTCCTGCTATGAGGTATGTGCAGTTTAAATTTTTCTAGAGAAATGAATATGCTAGAAAATGCTGTTAATACCGGATTTATTTAAGGTAAGCCTGATTACAGTGATTTAATAACGACTAGTATCATGCTTGCTGTAAAAGGTAATATTCTTATTACTTTCTCACATTACTGAAAATAAGATAACGTTTGCTGGAAGTGTTTAAACTTTTTTTTTCTACATATTGGTGATAAAACTTTATTGGGGCCCAGTTTTTTCCACATGGCTGGCTAGATTTTGCCTAGGGTTAGTTTTGTTAGGCCCTCTCACTGTGAGTACAGGTTGGGAGGGGCCTAATTTCAGGCCTAAATCGTGCAGTAGTTTTCTTCTGTTAAGTGTGATCAGTCCACGGGTCATCATTACTTCTGGGATATTAACTGCTCCCCTACAGGAAGTGCAAGAGGATTCACCCAGCAGAGCCGCATATAGCTCCTCCCCTCTACGTCACTCCCAGTCATTCTCTTGCACCCAGCAACTAGATAGGTCGTGTGAGAGGACTATGGTGATTATACTTAGTTTTATATCTTCAATCAAAAGTTTGTTATTTTAAAATAGCACCGGAGTGTGTTATTACCTCTCTGGCAGAGTTTGAGGAAGAATCTACCAGAGTTTTGCTATGATTTTAGCCGGAGTAGTTAAGATCATATTGCTGTTCTCGGCCATCTGAGGAGTGAGGTAAACTTCAGATCAGGGGACAGCGGGCAGATGAATCTGCATAGAGGTATGTAGCAGTTTTTATTTTCTGACAATGGAATTGATGAGAAAATCCTGCCATACCGATATAATGTCATGTATGTATACTTTACACTTCAGTATTCTGGGAGAATGGTACTTCACTAGAATTACACTGTAAGAAGGACATAAAGCTGTTTAATAACTAGAGATTATGTTTAACGTTTTTGCTGGAATGTAAAATCGTTTTCATTTGCTGAGGTACTGAGTGAATAAATGTTTGGGCACCATTTTTCCACTTGGCAGTTGCTTAAATCTGTTTTTTCTGTCAGTTTCTGTTCTCCCTCACTGCTGTGTGTGTGGGGGAGGGGTGCTTTTACTATGCATCAAATATTTCAGTCAGCAACTCATTGTATTCCCTGCATGATCTGGTTCATCTCTACAGAGCTCAGGGGTCTTCAAAACTTATTTTGAGGGAGGTAATTTCTCTCAGCAGAGCTGTGAGAATTATAGTTTGACTGAAATAAAAACTTTTATTCTGTAATTTGTTTCCTGCTTTCAGAAATTGTTATCTTTGCTAATGGGATTAAACCTTTGCTAAAGTTGTGTTGTTTACAAGGATTGAGGCTATAACTGTTTCAATTTATTAATTTTTAACTGTCATAGATCTTCTGTGCTTCTTAAAGGCACAGTACGTTTTAATATTATTCTATTTGAATTGTATTTCCAAGTTGCAAGTTTATTTGCTAGTGTGTTAAACATGTCTGATTCAGAAGATGATACCTGTGTCATTTGTTGCAATGCCAAAGTGGAGCCCAATAGAAATTTATGTACTAACTGTATTGATGCTACTTTAAATAAAAATCAATCTGTACAAATTGAACAAATTTCACCAAACAACGAGGGGAGAGTTATGCCGACTAACTCGCCTCACGTGTCAGTACCTACATCTCCCGCTCAGAGGGAGGTGCGTGATATATTGTAGCGCCGAGTACAGCTGGGCGGCCATTACAAATCACATTACAGGATATGGCTACTGTTATGACTGAAGTTTTGGCTAAATTACCAGAACTAAAAGGTAAGCGTGATCACTCTGGGGTGAGAACAGAGTGCGCTGATAATATTAGGGCCATGTCAGACACTGCGTCACAGGTGGCAGAACATGAGGACGGAGAACTTCATTCTGTGGGTGACGGTTCTGATCCAAACAGACTGGATTCAGATATTTCAAATTTTAAATTTAAACTGGAAAACCTCCGTGTATTACTAGGGGAGGTGTTAGCGGCTCTGAATGATTGTAACACAGTTGCAATACCAGAGAAAATGTGTAGGTTGGATAAATATTTTGCGGTACCGACGAGTACTGAGGTTTTTCCTATACCTAAGAGACTTACTGAAATTGTTACTAAGGAGTGGGATAGACCCGGTGTGCCGTTCTCACCCCCTCCGATATTTAGAAAAATGTTTCCAATAGACGCCACCACAAGGGACTTATGGCAAACGGTCCCTAAGGTGGAGGGAGCAGTTTCTACTTTAGCTAAGCGTACCACTATCCCGGTGGAGGATAGCTGTGCTTTTTCAGATCCAATGGATAAAAAGTTAGAGGGTTACCTTAAGAAAATGTTTGTTCAACAAGGTTTTATATTGCAACCCCTTGCATGCATTGCGCCGATCACGGCTGCAGCGGCATTCTGGATTGAGTCTCTGGAAGAGAACATTGGTTCAGCTACTCTGGACGACATTACGGACAGGCTTAGAGTCCTTAAACTAGCTAATTCATTCATTTCGGAGGCCGTAGTACATCTTACTAAACTTACGGCGAAGAATTCAGGATTCGCCATTCAGGCACGCAGGGCGCTGTGGCTAAAATCCTGGTCAGCTGATGTTACTTCTAAGTCTAAATTGCTTAATATACCTTTCAAAGGGCAGACCTTATTCGGGCCCGGGTTGAAAGAGATTATCGCTGACATTACAGGAGGTAAAGGCCATGCCCTGCCTCAGGACAAAGCCAAAGCCAAGACTAGACAGTCTAGTTTTCGTTCCTTTCGTAATTTCAAAGCAGGAGCAGCATCAACTTCCTCTGCACCAAAACACGAAGGAGCTGTTGCTCGCTACAGACAAGGCTGGAAACCTAACCAGTCCTGGAACAAGGGCAAGCAGACTAGGAAACCTGCTGCTGCCCCCAAAACAGCATGAATTGAGGGCCCCCGATCCGGGATCGGATCTAGTGGGGGGCAGACTTTCTCTCTTCGCCCAGGCTTGGGCAAGAGATGTTCAGGATCCCTGGGCGCTAGAGATAATATCTCAGGGATACCTTCTGGACTTCAAATACTCTCCTCCAAGAGAGAGATTTCATCTGTCAAGATTGTCAACAATCCAGACAAAGAAAGAGGCTTTTCTACGCTGCGTACAAGAGCTCTTGTTAATGGGAGTAATCCATCCAGTTCCACGATCGGAACAGGGACAGGGGTTTTACTCAAATCTGTTTGTGGTTCCCAAAAAAGAGGGAACTTTCAGACCAATCCTGGACTTAAAGATCCTAAACAAATTCCTAAGAGTTCCATCGTTCAAGATGGAGACTATTCGGACAATTTTACCTATGATCCAAGAGGGTCAGTACATGACCACTGTAGATTTAAAAGATGCTTACCTGCACATACCGATTCACAAAGATCATTACCGGTACCTAAGGTTTGCCTTCCTAGACAGGCATTACCAGTTTGTGGCTCTTCCATTCGGATTGGCTACAGCGCCAAGAATCTTTACAAAGGTTCTGGGTGCTCTTCTGGCGGTACTAAGACCGCGGGGAATCTCGGTAGCTCCATACCTAGACGACATTCTGATACAAGCTTCAAGCTTTCAAACTGCCAAATCTCATACAGAGTTAGTGCTGGCATTTCTAAGGTCACATGGATGGAAGGTGAACGAAAAGAAAAGTTCACTCGTTCCACTCACAAGAGTTCCCTTCCTGGGGACTCTTATAGATTCTGTAGAAATGAAGATTTACCTGACAGAGGACAGGCTATCAAGACTTCAAAGTGCTTGCCGCACTCTTCATTCCATTCAACACCCGTCAGTGGCTCAATGTATGGAGGTAATCGGCTTAATGGTAGCGGCAATGGACATAGTACCCTTTGCACGCTTACACCTCAGACCACTGCAACTGTGCATGCTAGGTCAGTGGAATGGGGATTACTCAGACTTATCCCCTTCTCTGAATCTGGATCAAGAGACCAGAAATTCTCTTCTATGGTGGCTTTCTCGGCCACACCTGTCCAGGGGGATGCCATTCAGCAGACCAGACTGGACAATTGTAACAACAGACGCCAGCCTTCTAGGTTGGGGTGCCGTCTGGAATTCCCTGAAGGCTCAGGGACTATGGAGTCAGGAGGAGAGTCTCCTGCCAATAAACATTCTGGAATTGAGAGCAGTTCTCAATGCCCTCCTGGCTTGGCCCCAGTTGACAACTCGGGGGTTCATCAGGTTTCAGTCGGACAACATCACGACTGTAGCTTACATCAACCATCAGGGAGGGACAAGAAGCTCCCTAGCTATGATGGAAGTATCAAAGATAATTCGCTGGGCAGAGTCTCACTCTTGCCACCTGTCAGCAATCCACATCCCGGGAGTGGAGAACTGGGAGGCGGATTTCTTAAGTCGTCAGACTTTTCATCCGGGGGAGTGGGAACTTCATCCGGAGGTCTTTGCCCAAATACTTCGACGTTGGGGCAAACCAGAGATAGATCTCATGGCGTCTCGACAGAACGCCAAGCTTCCTCGTTACGGGTCCAGATCCAGGGATCCAGGAGCAGTCCTGATAGATGCTCTGACAGCACCTTGGGACTTCAGGATGGCTTACGTGTTTCCACCCTTCCCGTTGCTTCCTCGATTGATAGCCAGAATCAAACAAGAGAGAGCATCAGTGATTCTAATAGCACCTGCGTGGCCACGCAGGACTTGGTATGCAGACCTGGTGGACATGTCATCCTGTCCGCCTTGGTCTCTACCTCTGAAACAGGACCTTCTGATACAGGGTCCCTTCAAACATCAAAATCTAACTTCTCTGAAGCTGACTGCTTGGAAATTGAACGCTTAATTTTATCAAGACGTGGGTTTTCTGAGTCAGTTATTAGTACCTTAATACAGACTAGGAAACCTGTTACCAGAAAGATTTACCATAAGATATGGCGTAAATACCTACATTGGTGTGAATCCAAAGGTTACTCTTGGAGTAAGGTTAGGATTCCTAGGTTATTGTCTTTTCTACAAGAAGGTTTAGAAAAGGGTTTTTCTGCTAGTTCATTAAAGGGACAGATCTCAGCTCTGTCCATTCTGTTACACAAACGTCTGTCAGAAGTTCCTGACGTCCAGGCTTTTTGTCAGGCTTTGGCCAGGATTAAGCCTGTGTTTAAAACTGTTGCTCCACCATGGAGTTTAAACCTTGTTCTTAATGTTTTACAGGGCGTTCCGTTTGAACCCCTTCATTCCATTGATATAAAGTTGTTATCTTGGAAAGTTCTATTTTTAATGGCTATTTCCTCGGCTCGAAGAGTCTCTGAATTATCAGCCTTACATTGTGATTCTCCTTATTTGATTTTTCATTCGGATAAGGTAGTCCTGCGTACTAAACCTGGGTTCTTACCTAAGGTAGTTACTAACAGGAATATCAATCAAGAGATTGTTGTTCCTTCTTTATGCCCAAATCCTTCTTCAAAGAAGGAACGTCTACTGCACAACCTGGATGTAGTCCGGGCTCTAAAATTTTACTTGCAGGCAACTAAGGAATTCCGACAAACGTCTTCTCTGTTTGTCATTTACTCTGGGCAGAGGAGAGGTCAAAAAGCTTCCGCTACCTCTCTTTCTTTTTGGCTTCGTAGCATAATTCGTTTAGCTTATGAGACTGCTGGACAGCAGCCCCCTGAAAGAATTACAGCTCATTCTACTAGAGCTGTGGCTTCCACTTGGGCCTTCAAGAATGAGGCCTCTGTTGAACAGATTTGCAAGGCTGCAACTTGGTCTTCGCTTCATACTTTTTCCAAATTTTACAAATTTGACACCTTTGCTTCATCGGAGGCTATTTTTGGGAGAAAGGTTCTTCAGGCAGTGGTTCCTTCTGTATAAAGAGCCTGCCTATCCCTCCCGTCATCCGTGTACTTTTGCTTTGGTATTGGTATCCCAGAAGTAATGATGACCCGTGGACTGATCACACTTAACAGAAGAAAACATAATTTATGCTTACCTGATAAATTCCTTTCTTCTGTAGTGTGATCAGTCCACGGCCCGCCCTGTTTTTAAGGCAGGTAAATATTTTTTAATTTATACTCCAGTCACCACTTCACCCTTGGCTTTTCCTTTCTCGTTGGTCCTTGGTCGAATGACTGGGAGTGACGTAGAGGGGAGGAGCTATATGCGGCTCTGCTGGGTGAATCCTCTTGCACTTCCTGTAGGGGAGCAGTTAATATCCCAGAAGTAATGATGACCCGTGGACTGATCACACTACAGAAGAAAGGAATTTATCAGGTAAGCATAAATTATGTTTTTGCAGCTTGATACTTCCAGCTTCCCTGAAGGAGTCCCCTGAACACTTAGGACCTCTACAAAGGGTTTTTGTGCCTTCAAAAGTCGTTGTATGGGCAGGTAGGGCCACAGCAGAGCTGTGGCAGTTTGTTGTGACTGTTAAAAAACGTTTATCGTTTTTTTGATCCGGTTTTGAAACTAAGGGGTTAATCATCCATTTGCAAGTGGTTGCAATGCTCTGTTAGTCTATTATACACACTGTAAAAATTTCGTAAGATTTACTGCTTTTTATCACTGTTTTTCAATTTCTGACAAAATTTGTTTCTCTTAAAGGCACAGTACCGTTTTTATTTTTTGCTTGTTTACATTTATCAAAGTGTTTTCCAAGCTTGCTGGTCTCATTGCTAGTCTGTTTAAACATGTCTGACATAGAGGAAACTATGGAGACTAACTCGCCCCACGTGTCAGAACCTTTGACTCCCGCTCAAGGGACTCCCGCTCAAGTGGCGCCAAGTACATCTAGCGCGCCCATGGCGTTTACTTTACAAGACATGGCGGCAGTTATGGATCATACTCTTACAGAGTTATTGTCCAAACTACCAGGGTTACAAGGAAAGCGAGACAGCTCTGGGACTAGAAAAAATGCAGAGCTCTCTGACGCTTTAGTAGCTATGTCTGATATCCCCTCACAATATGCAGAATCTGAGGCAGGAGAGCTTCTTTCTGTGGGTGATTTTTCTGACTCGGGGAAGATGCTTCAACCTGATTCTGATATGTCTACATTTAAATTTAAGCTTGAACACCTCTGCGTGTTGCTCAGGGAGGTTTTAGCTACTCTGGATGACTGTGACACCATTATAGTGCCAGAGAAATTGTGTAGATTGGATAAATACTATGCAGTGCCTGTTTACACTGATGTTTTTCCAATACCTAAAAGGTTTTCAGAAATTATTACTAAGGAATGGGATAGACCAGGTGTACCGTTCTCTCCCCCTCCTATTTTTAAGAAAATGTTTCCAATAGATGCCGCTACACGGGACTTATGGCAAACGGTCCCTAAGATGGAGGGAGCAGTTTCTACCCTAGCTAAGCGTACAACTATTCCCGTCGAGGACAGTTGTGCTTTCCTAGATCCAATGGATAAAAAGTTAGAGGGTTACCTTAAGAAAATGTTTATTCAACAAGGTTTTATTCTCCAGCCTCTTGCATGCATTGACCCGGTCACTGCTGCTGCGGCCTTCTGGTTTGAGTCTCTGGAAGAGGCCTTACAGGTAGAAACTCCATTGGATGATATACTTGACAAGCTTAAAGCGCTTAAGCTAGCCAATTCATTTGTTTCTGACGCCGTTGTTCATTTAACCAAACTAATGGCTAAGAACTCAGGTTTTGCTATACAGGCGCGTAGGGCGCTATGGCTTAAATCCTGGTCAGCTGACGTTACTTCAAAGTCTAAGCTTCTCAACATTCCCTTCAAGGGGCAGACCCTATTCGGGCCTGGACTGAAGGAGATAATTTCTGATATTACTGGAGGAAAAGGTCATGCCCTTCCTCAGGATAGGTCTAATAAATTAAGGACCAAACAAACTAATTTTCGTGCCTTTCGAAACTTTAAGACGAGCACGGCATCAACTCCCTCTAATGCAAAACAAGAGGGAAATTTTGCCCAGTCCAAGCCGGTCTGGAGACCTAACCAGGCCTGGAACAAAGGTAAGCAGGCCAAGAAGCCTCCTGCTGCCTCTAAGACAGCATAAAAGATCATCCCCCGATCCGGTAACGGATCTAGTAGGGGGCAGACTTTCTCTCTTCGCCCAGGCTTGGGCAAGAGATGTCCAGGATCCCTGGGCGTTGGAAATTGTGTCCCAGGGATATCTTCTGGACTTCAAAGCTTCTTCCCCAAAAGGAAGATTTCACCTCTCACAATTATCTGCAGACCAGATAAAGAGAGAGGCATTCTTACATTGTGTTCAAGACCTCCTAGTTATGGGAGTGATCCACCCAGTTCCAAAGGAGGAACAGGGGCAAGGCTTCTATTTAAATCTCTTTGTGGTTCCCAAGAAAGAGGGAACCTTCAGACCAATCTTAGATCTCAAGATCCTAAACAAATTTCTCAGGGTCCCATCTTTCAAGATGGAGACTATTCTAACCATCCTACCTATGATCCAGGAGGGTCAATACATGACTACCGTGGACTTAAAGGATGCTTATCTTCACATTCCGATACACAAAGATCATCATCATCGGTTTCTCAGGTTCGCCTTCCTAGACAAGCATTACCAGTTTGTGGCTCTTCCCTTTTGGGTTAGCTACGGCACCAAGAATCTTTTTACAAAGGTTCTGGGGTCACTTCTGGCGGTCCTAAGGCCGCGGGGCATAGCAGTAGCCCCTTACTTAGACGACATTCTGATACAGGCGTCGAATTTCCAAATTGCAAAGTCCCATACGGACATTGTTCTGGCATTCCTGAGGTCTCATGGGTGGAAAGTGAACGAAAAAAAGAGTTCTCTATCCCCTCTCACAAGAGTTTCCTTCCTGGGAACTCTGATAGATTCTGTAGAAATGAGGATTTACCTGACAGAGGACAGGTTGTCAAAACTTCTAAATTCCTGCCGTGTTCTTTATTATACTTTTCGCCCTTCGGTGGCTCAGTGTATGGAAGTAATCGGCTTAATGGTAGCGGCAATGGACATAGTGCCGTTTTCCCGCATACATCTCAGACCGCTGCAACTCTGCATGCTCAGTCAGTGGAATGGGGATTACACAGATTTGTCCCCTCTACTAAATCTGGATCAAGAGACCAGGGATTCTCTTCTCTGGTGGCTATCTCGGGTCCATCTGTCCAAAGGTATGACCTTCCGCAGGCCAGATTGGACAATGGTAACAGATGCCAGCCTTCTGGGGTGCAGTCTGGAACTCTCTGAAGGCTCAGGGGTCGTGGACTCAGGAGGAGGCACTCCTTCCAATAAACATTCTGGAACTAAGAGCGATATTCAATGCTCTTCAGGCTTGGCCTCAGCTAGCGGCAGTGAGGTTCATCAGATTTCAGTCGGACAACATCACGACTGTAGCTTACATCAGACATCAAGGGGGAACAAGGAGTTCCCTAGCGATGTTGGAGGTTTCAAAGATAATTCAATGGGCAGAGATTCACTCTTGCCATCTATCAGCTATCCATATCCCAGGAGTAGAGAACTGGGAGGCAGATTTTCTAAGTCGTCAGACTTTTCATCCGGGGGAATGGGAGCTCCATCCGGAGGTGTTTGCACAGTTGATTCAACGTTGGGGCAAACCAGAACTGGATCTCATGGCGTCTCGCCAGAACGCCAAGCTTTTTTGTTACGGATCCAGGTCCAGGGATCCCAAGGCAGCGCTGATAGATGCTCTAGCAGTGCCTTGGTCCTTCAACCTGGCTTATGTGTTTCCACCGTTTCCTCTGCTCCCTCGTCTGATTGCCAAGATCAAACAGGAGAGAGCATTGGTAATTTTGATAGCACCTGCGTGGCCACGCAGGACTTGGTATGCAGATCTGGTGGACATGTCATCCTTTCCACCATGGACTCTGCCGCTAAGGCAGGACCTTCTACTTCAAGGTCCTTTCAACCATCCAAATCTAATTTCTCTGCGGCTGACTGCTTGGAGATTGAACGCTTGATTTTATCAAAGCGTGGTTTCTCCGAGTCGGTCATTGATACCTTAATACAGGCGCGAAAGCCTGTCACCAGGAAAATCTATCATAAGATATGGTGTAAATATCTTCATTGGTGTGAATCCAAGGGTTACTCATGGAGTAAGGTCAGGATTCCTAGGATATTATCTTTTCTCCAAGAAGGATTGGAGAAGGGTTTGTCAGCTAGTTCCTTAAAAGGACAGATTTCTGCTCTGTCTATTCTTTTGCACAAACGTCTGGCTGAGGTTCCAGATGTGCAGGCGTTTTGTCATGCTTTAGTCAGAATCAAGCCTGTGTTTAAACCTGTTACTCCGCCTTGGAGTTTAAATTTAGTTCTTAAGGTTCTTCAAGGGGTTCCGTTTGAACCTTTGCATTCCATAGATATTAAGCTCTTATCCTGGAAGGTTCTGTTTTTAGTAGCTATCTCCTCGGCTTGAAGAGTTTCGGAGTTATCTGCTTTACAATGTGATTCCCCTTATCTAATTTTTCATACAGATAAGGTAGTGTTACGTACCAAACCTGTTTTTTTACCTAAGGTGGTATCTAATAAAAATATCAATCAGGAGATTGTTGTACCGTCACTGTGTCCTAATCCTTCTTCAAAGAAGGAACGTCTTTTACACAATCTTGACGTGGATCATGCTTTAAAGTTTTATTTACAAGCTACTAAAGATTTTCGTCAAACATCTGCATTGTTTGTTGTCTACTCTGGACAGAGGAGAGGCCAAAAGGCTTCGGCAACCTCTTTCTTTTTGGCTAAGGAGTATAATACGCTTAGCTTATGAGACTGCTGGCCAGCAGCCTCCTGAAAGGATTACAGCTCATTCTACTAGAGCGGTAGCTTCCACATGGGCTTTTAAAAATGAGGCTTCTGTTGAACAGATTTGTAAGGCGGCGACTTGGTCTTCGCTTCATACTTTTTCAAAGTTCTATAAATTTGATACTTTTGCTTCTTCAGAGGCTATTTTTGGGAGAAAGGTCTTGCAGGCAGTGGTGCCTTCCGTTTAAGCGCCTGCCTTGTCCCTCCCTTCATCCGTGTCCTATAGCTTTGGTATTGGTATCCCACAAGTAATGGATGATCCGTGGACTGGATACACCTTACAAGAGAACACATAATTTATGCTTACCTGATAAATTTATTTCTCTTGTGGTGTATCCAGTCCACGGCCCGCCCTGTCATTTTAAGGCAGGTGTTTTTTATTTTTAAACTACAGTCACCACTGCACCCTATGGTTTCTCCTTTCTCTTGCTTGTCTTCGGTCGAATGACTGGTAGTGGCAGTTAGGGGAGGAGCTATATAGACAGCTCTGCTGTGGGTGATCCTCTTGCAGCTTCCTGTTGGGAAGGAGAATATCCCACAAGTAATGGATGATCCGGGGACTGGGTACACCACAAGAGAAATAAATTTATCAGGTAAGCATAAATTATGTTTTATTTAAAACAACTATTACATTTCTTATTACACTACTGTACTATCCTTCAGATGGTACTATATATACAAATGTATTAAAATTAAACTGCCTTTAGGTTGCATGTATAAGCTATATTATGACATGTAAATAGTGTCTAAATTACATATGTTTTTTAAAAAAAAAAATATTATTACAAACGGGGGCACTTTTATTCATCAAAGTCTACTTTTCACTATTTTTGTAAAAATACTTACCTTTTATTCTGGAAGCCGCTCCGGCGCTTCCCCCGCCCGTCGCAAGTCTCTTCATACGTCACCAATGACGAATCCGGCTTCCTCCAATCACGGCTCCCCCCCCCCCCCCCATTGCCTGAGGCGACGCCGTGATTGGAGGAAGCCTGATTTTTCATTGGTGACGTAAGAAGAGACTTGCGGGGAAAGCGCTGGAGCGGCTTCCAGAATAAAAGGCAAGTATTTTTACAAAAACAGTGAAAAGTAAACTTTAACGAATGAAAGTGCCCCTGTTTTTAATAATAATCTTAAAAACAGGGCACTGATTCCTCAAAGTTTACCTTCACTTTAAACTTTTAGATAAATTTTATTTTTTCAATTAAGTTTTTTTTAAAGCTATAGTTATACATGAGGACTTAAATATTTTGCATAATCACAAAAAAAAAATAGATTGGACAATAACTTTAAAACCTTTAAATTAATATTTATATTTTTTCACTGACCATACTTCCAGAGTATAGTGAAGATGCTTCAAGCCAGCACTGCTACTTAAAGGGACATGAAACCCAAATTTTATTATACAATGCTTGTTTATAAACCAAGTATTAAAGAGCAATTTAAACTGCAAAGTAAAAAAAAAAAAAAAAAAAAAATGTTGGTTCAAATTAATTCTGAAATATCAAGGACTTCCTAATATTAGATATGAAAGACACATATAAACAAAATATTGTTGCTGAATCATCTGTTTTCAAATGATCAAATTTGCCATTTGAATAAAATCCTAATACTAGTTGGAGTTTTTGATATAAAATGATATAAGGAAAATGCTTCTTTAAAATTATATTTTCACCTGCAATTTTTGATTTTCTTTTCAGTATGTGCATATGCTAAGTGTGGTTTATAGTTCAGCAATGGAGCTTACGTTAACACTTTTTAGAACCATGTTATTACCAATGAATAGATGTTTTTATCTATCCCAGAGAGAATATCTCCCAGTCAGAGGGGTTGGTTCCACTGCTTCATATATCCCTCCTCTTACAGCTTGAGTCATCTCAGCTTACTAGCCATCTGCGCTTTGCTGCAGCTGAAGAGTTAGTCTTTTTTGTGTGTGTGTTTGAAAAAAATAAACAGTGCAATCAGTGTACTGTGTACAGCTACTGCAAGGATCCAGCTACTCCTTGACCAATATCGGTTGTTCCCAACTGTGACTTTGCAGCTGGCTCTAATATGCTGACCCTAAAGACCAGTTTTGCAGGAGTACTCAGGATTCTCTGGTTCATTTTCTTTCCTATGACATGGAGAGTCCACAACGTCATTCCAATTACTAGTGGGATATTCAACTCCTGGCCAGCAGGAGGAGGCAAAGAGCACCCCAGCAAAGCTGTTAAGTGTAACTGCCTTACCCATAACCCCTGTCATTCTCTTAGCCTCTGTCAATGGAGGTTGTGCGAAGTTGGTGTCTGAAGAAATTAATCCTTTTATGGGTACTTTTCCCTGCAAGCAAGGATTGGGGTCTAGCTGTGTCCATGTCAATCTCTTGAGTAAGAGTAGTGGTGGCTTTTAGCAGTTAAAAGGCGCGAGGAAGTCTTTGCTTTACTTTTAACACTTTGCTACCCCTTTTTGGAAAGCCGGAGTTGGTTACTCTGTTCTTTCTTTTCCTACAGGTCCATGATAGGGAGCGTAGTGCCTGCCACACCTTGAGAATCATGCTGTTTTTAGTTGTATTTTCTTCTTAAATGGAAAGAGTCCACAGCTGCATTCATTCCACAGCTGCATTAAATACTCATCCCACTCCCCTCATCCCCCAGTTATTCTTTGCCTTTCATCCCAAGATGTGTTAGAATTTTTTAATTTTTGTTTTTTGTCTCTTATGAAGGGTAGTACTCTTCGGCATGGTACAGGAGTTTTAAGTAGTCCTGTCAGTTTCTCAGTGAGGGCTTGGATGAAAGTTAGAGTCTGGAGATGCACTAAGAGTCTTTCTGCAAAACCATCCCGACTCATATTAACAGCTCCTCAAGCAATCGGCGTTGTCGAACTCGGCTGCCTGCTTTCTTCTCTCAAGTCCATGGCGGAGGCAATGCCACTATTTGTCACACTTGAAAGGCCAGGTTCCTGTTCCACGGCGTAGATTCTGGTAAGATCGTTTCATTTTACGTTATCAATTTATTGTATTGTGAATGTGTGTTTTCCCGAGGGGTTACACACCTTTGCGGGTCTAACTACATGACATAAGGGTCTCAGTGAGTCTCTGTTAGTATCTTGGAATTGAGGGTTAATATCTCCTGAGGAGGGATATTGAACAGGGGGGTTTATAATCATATTTATTATGGGATTCAACCTGCTTATGTGTGATGTTTATAGGCTTGTGGTTGGAACTTGGAGGCCTTTGGAAGTGACGCAGCCTTTTGGTTGGGCGTGCTTTTTTGGACTATTCGGTTCACCTTGTGTTCGGGTGTGTTTCCATTCCGTTCCCCATTTCTGCATTCCTGACCGTGTGGCAAAGAAGATATTCTAGTCTGCAGGGGTCTGGTCATAGGGGGTGGTGAGTGCCCCAGCCATTGTGGGTGTCAGGTGCCGTTTTTGTTTTCATACTTTAGTCCGGAGGTTGCAGCACGTTTTCGCTTCCACCTATTGTTGGCGATTGTTCGTCTGCAGAGTCCAGACGTTTCTTTGAGATTGTACTCGTGCCCTATTGCCCTGGGCCTTCTGCCTTGGAGAGGGCCTCTACAGTTCCCTGCAGACATGTTTTTCAGTTATTGAATGACCCTATAGTTACCAGATATAGGGATTTTCAGTCTGCTACTTCGAATGGTGCACCTCATTAGACATGCAGGGATGAAGTAATCTCCTGATTGTCATTTGTTTGAGATCTTTCCCAGTTTTTGAAAGATAGGGCTCCGTTTGGCTGGTCCTGCGGGTAGGCCTGTGTCTTTTTGGGCGTTAACCTCTGGGTTGCCTTATATTTTATTTATATCCGATGGGATGTCTTTTTTTTATTTTTTTTGTTTCCTTCGGGAACCTTCTGGGATTGATGCTCTTTATTTCTTCTTCGGAAGTTGTTTTGGACATGTTAGTGCTATGTTAAAAATTTCTGTTTCTCCAACATAGGTGTGTCCGGTCCACGGCGTCATCCTTACTTGTGGGATATTCTCTTCCCCAACAGGAAATGGCAAAGAGCCCAGCAAAGCTGGTCACATGATCCCTCCTAGGCTCCGCCTACCCCAGTCATTCTCTTTGCCGTTGTACAGGCAACATCTCCACGGAGATGGCTTAGAGTTTTTTAGTGTTTAACTGTAGTTTTTCATTATTCAATCAAGAGTTTGTTATTTTCAAATAGTGCTGGTACGTACTATTTACTCAGAAACAGAAAAGAGATGAAGAATTCTGTTTGTATGAGGAAAATGATTTTAGCAACCGTAACTAAAATCCATGGCTGTTCCACACAGGACTGTTGAGAGCATTAACTTCAGTTGGGGGAACAGTTTGCAGTCCTTTGCTGCTTGAGGTATGACACATTCTAACAAGACGATGTAATGCTGGAAGCTGTCATTTTCCCTATGGGATCCGGTAAGCCATGTTTATTACGATTGTAAATAAGGGCTTCACAAGGGCTTATTTAGACTGTAGACATTTTTTGGGCTAAATCGATTGATATTAACACTTATTTAGCCTTGAGGAATCATTTATTCTGGGTATTTTGATATAATTATATCGGCAGGCACTGTTTTAGACACCTTATTCTTTAGGGGCTTTCCCAAAGCATAGGCAGAGTCTCATTTTCGCGCCGGTGTTGCGCACTTGTTTTTGAGAGGCATGGCATGCAGTCGCATGTGAGAGGAGCTCTGATACTGATAAAAGACTTCTGAAGGCATCATTTGGTATCGTATTCCCCTTGGGTTTGGTTGGGTCTCAGCAAAGCAGATACCAGGGACTGTAAAGGGGTTAAAGCTTAAAACGGCTCCGGTTCCGTTATTTTAAGGGTTAAAGCTTCCAAAATTGGTGTGCAATATTTTCAAGGCTTTAAGACACTGTGGTGAAAGTTTGGTGAATTTTGAACAATTCCTTCATGTTTTTTCGCAATTGCAGTAATAAAGTGTGTTCAGTTTAAAATTTAAAGTGACAGTAACGGTTTTATTTCAAAACGTTTTTTGTACTTTCTTATCAAGTTTATGCCTGTTTAACATGTCTGAACTACCAGATAGACTGTGTTCTGAATGTGGGGAAGCCAGAATTCCTATTCATTTAAATAAATGTGATTTATGTGATAATGACAATGATGCCCAAGATGATTCCTCAAGTGAGGGGAGTAAGCATGGTACTGCATCATTCCCTCCTTCGTCTACACGAGTCTTGCCCACTCAGGAGGCCCCTAGTACATCTAGCGCGCCAATACTCCTTACTATGCAACAATTAACGGCTGTAATGGATAATTCTGTCAAAAACATTTTAGCCAAAATGAACCCTTGTCAGCGTAAGCGTGGATGCTCTGTTTTAGTTACTGAAGAGCATGACGACGCTGATATTAATATCTCTGAAGGGCCCCTAACCCAATCTGAGGGAGCCAGGGAGGTTTTGTCTGAGGGAGAAATTACTGATTTAGGGAACATTTCTCAGCAGGCTGAATCTGATGTGATTACTTTTAAATTTAAATTGGAACATCTCCGCATTTTGCTTAAGGAGGTATTATCCACTCTGGATGATTGTGAAAATTTGGTCATCCCAGAGAAACTATGTAAAATGGACAAGTTCCTAGAGGTGCCGGGGCTCCCAGAAGCTTTTCCTATACCCAAGCGGGTGGCGGACATTGTTAATAAAGAATGGGAAAGGCCCGGTATTCCTTTCGTCCCTCCCCCCATATTTAAAAAATTGTTTCCTATGGTCGACCCCAGAAAGGACTTATGGCAGTCAGTCCCCAAGGTCGAGGGAGCGGTTTCTACTTTAAACAAACGCACCACTATTCCCATAGAGGATAGTTGTGCTTTCAAAGATCCTATGGATAAAAAATTAGAAGGTTTGCTTAAAAAGATGTTTGTTCAGCAGGGTTACCTTCTACAACCCATTTCATGCATTGTCCCTGTCACTACAGCCGCATATTTCTGGTTTGATGAACTGATTAAGGTGCTCGATAGTGACTCTCCTCCTTATGAGGAGATTATGGACAGAGTCAATGCTCTCAAATTGGCTAATTCTTTCACTCTAGACGCCTCTTTGCAATTGGCTAAGTTAGCGGCTAAGAATTCTGGGTTTGCTATTGTGGCGCGCAGAGCGCTTTGGTTGAAATCTTGGTCGGCTGATGCGTCTTCCAAGAACAAGCTACTAAACATTCCTTTCAAGGGGAAAACGCTGTTTGGTCCTGACTTGAAAGAGATTATCTCTGATATCACTGGGGGTAAGGGCCATGCCCTTCCTCAGGATCGGCCTTTCAAGGCAAAAAATAGACCTAATTTTCGTCCCTTTCGTAAAAACGGACCAGCCCAAGGTGCTACGTCCTCTAAGCAAGAGGGTAATACTTCTCAGGCCAAGCCAGCTTGGAGACCAATGCAAGGCTGGAACAAGGGAAAGCAGGCAAAGAAACCTGCCACTGCTACCAAGACAGCATGAAATATCGGCCCCCGATCCGGGACCGGATCTGGTGGGGGGCAGACTCTCTCTCTTCGCTCAGGCTTGGGCAAGAGATGTTCTGGATCCTTGGGCGCTAGAAATAGTCTCCCAGGGTTATCTTCTGGAATTCAAGGGACTTCCCCCAAGGGGAAGGTTCCACAGGTCTCAGTTGTCTTCAGACCACATAAAAAGACAGGCGTTCTTACATTGTGTAGAAGACCTGTTAAAAATGGGAGTGATTCATCCTGTTCCATTGAGAGAACAAGGGATGGGGTTCTACTCCAATCTGTTCATAGTTCCCAAAAAAGAGGGAACGTTCAGACCAATCCTAGATCTCAAGATCTTAAACAAATTTCTCAAGGTCCCATCTTTCAAGATGGAAACCATTCGAACTATCCTTCCTTCCATCCAGGAAGGTCAATTCATGACCACGGTGGATTTAAAGGATGCGTATCTACATATTCCTATCCACAAGGAACATCATCGCGAGGACCAAGTTCATACGGTTTCAATCAGACAACATGACGACTGTTGCGTACATCAACCATCAGGGGGGAACAAGGAGTTCCCTAGCGATGGAAGAAGTGACCAAGATTATTCTATGGGCGGAGTCTCACTCCTGCCACCTGTCTGCTATCCACATCCCGGGAGTGGAAAATTGGGAAGCGGATTTTCTGAGTCGTCAGACATTGCATCCGGGGGAGTGGGAACTCCATCCGGAAATCTTTGCCCAAGTCACTCAACTTTGGGGCATTCCAGACATGGATCTGATGGCCTCTCGTCAGAACTTCAAAGTTCCTTGCTACGGGTCCAGATCCAGGGATCCCAAGGCGGCTCTAGTGGATGCACTAGTAGCACCTTGGACCTTCAAACTAGCTTTTGTGTTCCCGCCGTTTCCTCTCATCCCCAGGCTGGTAGCCAGGATCAATCAGGAGAGGGCGTCGGTGATCTTGATAGCTCCTGCGTGGCCACGCAGGACTTGGTATGCAGATCTGGTGAATATGTCATCGGCTCCACCTTGGAAGCTACCTTTGAGACGAGACCTTCTTGTTCAGGGTCCGTTCGAACATCCGAATCTGGTTTCACTCCAGCTGACTGCTTGGAGATTGAACGCTTGATTTTATCGAAGCGAGGTTTCTCAGATTCTGTTATCGATACTCTTGTTCAGGCCAGAAAGCCTGTAACTAGAAAGATTTACCACAAAATTTGGAAAAAATATATCTGTTGGTGTGAATCTAAAGGATTCCCTTGGGACAAGGTTAAGATTCCTAGGATTCTATCCTTCCTTCAAGAAGGATTGGAAAAAGGATTATCGGCAAGTTCCCTGAAGGGACAGATTTCTGCCTTGTCGGTGTTACTTCACAAAAAACTGGCAGCTGTGCCAGATGTTCAAGCCTTTGTTCAGGCTCTGGTTAGAATCAAGCCTGTTTACAAACCTTTGACTCCTCCTTGGAGTCTCAATCTAGTTCTTTCAGTTCTTCAGGGGGTTCCGTTTGAACCCTTACATTCCGTTGATATTAAGTTATTATCTTGGAAAGTTTTGTTTTTAGTTGCAATTTCTTCTGCTAGAAGAGTTTCAGAATTATCTGCTCTGCAGTGTTCTCCTCCTTATCTGGTGTTCCATGCAGATAAGGTGGTTTTACGTACTAAACCTGGTTTTCTTCCAAAAGTTGTTTCTAACAAAAACATTAACCAGGAGATTATCGTACCTTCTCTGTGTCCGAAACCAGTTTCAAAGAAGGAACGCTTGTTGCACAATTTGGATGTTGTTCGCGCTCTAAAATTCTATTTAGATGCTACAAAGGATTTTAGACAAACATCTTCCCTGTTTGTTGTTTATTCAGGTAAAAGGAGAGGTCAAAAAGCAACTTCTACCTCTCTCTCTTTTTGGATTAAAAGCATCATCAGATTGGCTTACGAGACTGCCGGACGGCAGCCTCCCGAAAGAATCACGGCTCATTCCACTAGGGCTGTGGCTTCCACATGGGCCTTCAAGAACGAGGCTTCTGTTGATCAGATATGTAGGGCAGCGACTTGGTCTTCACTGCACACTTTTACCAAATTTTACAAGTTTGATACTTTTGCTTCTTCTGAGGCTATTTTTGGGAGAAAGGTTTTGCAAGCCGTGGTGCCTTCCATTTAGGTGACCTGATTTGCTCCCTCCCTTCATCCGTGTCCTAAAGCTTTGGTATTGGTTCCCACAAGTAAGGATGACGCCGTGGACCGGACACACCTATGTTGGAGAAAACAGAATTTATGTTTACCTGATAAATTTCTTTCTCCAACGGTGTGTCCGGTCCACGGCCCGCCCTGGTTTTTTAATCAGGTCTGATAATTTATTTTCTTTAACTACAGTCACCACGGTACCATATGGTTTCTCCTATGCTATTATTCCTCCTTAACGTCGGTCGAATGACTGGGGTAGGCGGAGCCTAGGAGGGATCATGTGACCAGCTTTGCTGGGCTCTTTGCCATTTCCTGTTGGGGAAGAGAATATCCCACAAGTAAGGATGACGCCGTGGACCGGACACACCGTTGGAGAAAGAAATTTATCAGGTAAACATAAATTCTGTTTTTTTTTTTGAGGGAGAATTTATGCAGCTTGCCGGTTAGGACCCTAGTTGCAGGCTGGTCCTATCGGGTTCGTTTGGTTTTGCGGCTGTTCAGACACGTGGCGCCGTTCTGCTCAGCTGGTTCGGTAGAAGCACCAAGTGCTCATGTTATTATTGTTTTTCATGTTCAACCATGCATTCGAGAGGACCTGTGGGTCCGTGAAGCAGAAAGGATTGTTTCAGTCCTTTTTAGCCTTCAGTCATAGATGGCGGGGCAGGGGAGTTTTTCCGCTGCGTCACTGACATCTGATTTCATCAAAACTTAGTTTTCCTCCCCCACATGGTGGAGGGTTGTAAGGGCTTAACGCCTCTTACCGCAGTTAAGCGGTTTGGCCTTCATTTTTAGGCCTGTGGATTTGTCCTTTTGGGCTTGATCCAACAGCTTGTACAGATAGCTGTCTAGCATGCGGAAGGTTTACAGTTTGAAACCAGTTGCAGCTCTTGACACCTTGCAGGTGTACGCATAAGCTGTTTATAGTGTATCTTGGTACACCTCTTACTCTTTGACGGGTACTGTTTGTCTGAGTTATAAGAGACCTTTGGGTCTTCTTCCATTGTCTCCGGCTGAGTTGGATCTCCTTTTAGGGATCTGTGTTTCCGGGTGATGGTTGTTCCATGCGGGGACTTTGTTTAGCTTGGGGTTTTCCGGAGCTGGGTAGGCTTCTTGCCTTTCTCTTCCTTGTGTCCTCTGCTTGTCCGGAGCTGATAGGTAGACTAGTCCTGCTAGTAGGATTATTTTTTTGACCTCAAGGTATCCCTTGGTAGTCCTGAGGCTCTGAGAAGTATCTTCATATGACTTCTAGCCTTGCTCCTTGGAGCGTTAGACTTTAGCTAGGGGTGGTTTCTTCCTTTGGTCGGGGCTTTCGAGTTCTTCTCGCTATCCGGATTCTCTGGATATGCATCCGTATCCCTTGTGTCTGGCTTTTTTGGCCAGCTGGGGTGTTTAGTTCTAGGGTAAGGTTTGCCTGAACTATAAGGTGCCCGGACCTGTTTTTCTCCCTGAGACATCCGGTTGCTGAAGCTTCGCTTGGCCTTTTCCTGACCCAGTCTTGGGTGGTTTTGGAATCTTGGATCTCGGGGCTGGTCTGGGTGTTCCACGGTAGTGGGAACTTGGGCTATGTCCTTGGTCCATTAACCTGGTCATGGTTGGCCAAGTTTTCAGAGTATTTTTTACTCTTTGCCACAGAGTAGCCCTTGTCATCTGGTGGTTAGCTGTGTGTCTTGTGCCTCAAGGGTTGTTGGTTCATACCCAGCTGCTGGTGCTGGATGTCCAATTTCTGGTGCGCCTAAGGGTTGCATTCCCCTGGTCGGCTTGCCAGTGTTCCAGTGGAATCCCTGCTCTGCAGGTGAATGGATTGGCTGTGCCTCTGCCTGGCAAGCTACTTGTAGGGGGTCCTTTTCTAGGACATCTGTGTTGGGAATTTCTCTTCCCATTAGCCGGTGATTTCGGGCCTTGAGGACAGTTGTTGCCCTTCTGGCATCGTCCCTTTCCTTTAGGGGATATTTTCCTTTCTATGGAGATGGAGTTCTTGATTGGGGCTTTTCCTGGGTGGGAGTCAGAAAGGTGGAATTGGTTCCCCCTGGGGTCTTGCTGGCTCCAAGTCAGACTTATTAGGCCTTTATTTTGATAGATCCTTAGGTCTATGTCTGTTTTCAGAGTCGGTTGTACTTGTACTCTGTGGGGATGGCTGTGCTATCCTTACGCTCGTTCCTGTACCTTTTTCGGGATACTTTTGTTCCCCTGTCTTGGATCTCTGAGGCTGGGTTGGTCCAGCTTGGTGTGGGTCTGCAGGTCAGGATGGCCAAGTGGTCTAAGGAGCTGCGTTCGGGTCGCAGGCTCCTCTGGATGTGTGAGCCTTGTTGAGTCTTTCCTGTTAGCTCAGTCTGCTAGGGTATAGACTTTCCTTTCAACTTGCTCCATTGATCTCAGAAGAGGGTTTACTCTTCCTAAGGGTTCTGAAGGTATCCCCTCCTTCTTCTCGTGGGGCCTCGATTTGAGGTTTTGTGTTCCCCTTTTTAGGGACCTGTGTGTGGGTCAGGTGACTTAGGTTGCCTGGAGCGTGCCCTCTGTCCTGGGGTTGCTTTTGTGGTCTGTTTCTTGCTTGACTGCTTCTTCCTCGCAAGTACCCTCTGTGTCATCCTGTTATAGACTCTGTGTTCTCAAACTTAGGGGTTTTTCACCTGGGTGTATTACACACTCTTTCATGGTCGAATGCTTTGGTCATCTATGGTCAGACACTGGGAGGACTTTGCCTCTTCAGTTGCATTCCATGCTTGCAGGATGTGGGAGAGACGTCTGTTCAGTCTCTGTGCCCGGTCTTATCCCTGGTTTCGCCTGGTATAGGCGTGGCCTCCTTTCCCTGTTTGGGCCCCTTTGGGTCTCTGTGAGCTAGGCTCACTCTTGGAGGTGTTATTTTTTTTTGTATTTGGGGACCTTTCGGTTTCCTTGGTTCTCATTTGCCTTGTCTCCTTGGGGGTTTCGGCTGGTGTCTCCTTCCTTTGTGGGGGATAAGCGCTGGGGGACCATCTGTTGGGCGACAATGTCTCCTAGAGGACTGTTGGCTCAGTCGAGTCTGTTTGCGGTCTCTAGTTTGTCTTCTGGACCGACTGCAAGTCAGTGTCTTTGGGGCTTTTCCTCTTAAAATTTTCTCGGCTTTGGACGAAGCATTTTTTTTAATTGGGTAGAGGTTCAGGCCTAGTGCCCTCAGTATGGGCCGCCTATTGTACCCTCACGTCTTGGCATTCAGTGTCCTCTATAGCTTGGGTATTCCCAAAAGTAATGAATGCAGCTGTGGACTCTTTCCATTTTAAGAAGAAAAACACATAAATTATGCTTACCTGATGATTTCCTTTTCTTCTGATGGAAAGAGTCCACAACTTCCCATTCGTAATTTTATGTGTGGCGTCCTTATTATTCTGGCACCTTTCACCCTGATATTTCTTCTACTGTTCCTTGTTCCTCGGCAGAATGACGGGGGATTAGTGTCTTTGCCTCCTCCTGGTGGCCAGGTTCTTATTTCCCAAAAGTAATGAATGCAGCTGTGGACTCTTTCCATCAAAAGAAAATTATCAGGCAAGTATAATTTATGTTTTTAAACTAGTGCTTTTTTTTTTTCTCTGCAGAGAAATGTAGCGCAGTTTAAGTCCTTAACACGTGACACCCGCAATTCCGGTTTAGAGGAGCGGTGCCGTTGCGACCTCAGCAGAAATTCAGCTCTTCAAGTTGCAGCTGCATTTGGCTATTCTACCAAAACGGGTCGTTTGCTGAGCAAGTCTCTTCAAGGACTCAGTTTTCCTATTACTAGTGGGGTATTACTGTTTGGCAGTAGGAACCTCAGGCAATCTGAGATTTTTTTTTTGACTGAAAGTTTTTTTTCCTCAAATGTTTGTATGTATTATATTTTATTTCTAATTTTATTTTTCTTTGATTGCATTTACTTGTGGGAATGGTTTCTTCATAGCTATGGACTTGGCTATGGGTAAATGTTTACTTTGTTTAGAGGCCCAATTGTTTTTCATATGCAATTTAAAGACAAATTACTCCCTTCTGAGCCTTCTGTCTTTCAGGTTAATGCTGTGCGTGACATGCCTCAGCTTTCTCCTCAAACGTCCCAAGCCTTAGTTGTTTCTCATACTGTGCCTTCTGTGTCCTCTCATCCTCCGGGGGGTGTTTGTTTACCTGGGGATTTTGCCACTCAGGTTTCTTCTGCAGTAACAGCAGCTTTGTCAGCTTTCCCTTCATTGGGTAAGCGTAAGATCTAAACATTTGCCTGTTACTAAGACTTCTGATTCGAGGACTGCATTAGCCACTCTTGCTCAGATGTCTGAGGAGAATACTTCAGTAGCTTCTGAAGGTGAAATCTCAGACTCTGACACTTTTTAGCAGAAAAATCTTTAGAATATGAAGAGGTTAATTTTAGATTTAAGCTTGAACACCTCCTGTTACTATTGAAGGAGGTTTTAGTTGCTTTAGACGACTCTGAACCTTCTGTTGCTGTCAACCCGACAGTCTTCTAAGGAGCTATTTCTACTCTTGCAAAGAGAACTATCATTCCTATAGAGGATATTTGATCTTTTAAGGACCCAATGGACAAGAAGCTAGAGGCTTACTTTAAAAAGATGTATATCAAGGGTTACAGTGTCAACCAGCAGCGAGTATTGCTACGGTTGCAGGAGCTGCATCTTATTGGTTCGATGCATTGTCTGATCTTATTTCAGAGGAAACCACAGTAGTGGAGATCCAAGCTAGGATCATAGCTCTCAAATTGGCCAATACTTTTATCTGTGATGCCAATATGCAGATAAGATGTCTAGCTTCACGGTTCTAGCCCGCAGTGCTCTGTGGTTAAAATCTTGGTCGGCCGATGTCTCTTTTGGCTTTACCTTACAAGGGAAAAACTCTGTTTGGGCCTGGTCTGGCAGAGATCATTTCAGAGATTACAGGTGGAAATGGATCTTTCCTACCTCAGGACAAGAAAAATAGACCTAGAGGTCGTTAGACCACTAATTTTTGTTCCTTCTGTAACTTTTAGGGCAAAAGTCCTCCTCTTCTAAACAAGATCAATGCAGATCTTCTTGGAAATCCAACCAGTCCTGGAACAAGGGAAAACAAAAGAAGCCTTCTGCTAATTTTAAATCGGCATGAAAGTTCCGCCCCCTGATTCCAGTGTGGATCTGGTGGGGGACAGGCTTTCTCTTTTTCGTCAAGCCTGGATACGCGATACATATATATATATATATATATATATATATATATATATATATATATATATATATATATATATATATATAAAAAAGACATATATACAAGACATATACACTCTGGGAGTTATTGTTCCTGTCCCTCTAGCAGAACAGGGTCTATGATTCTATTGTGGTTCCCAAAAAGGAGGGAACTTTTCAGCCTATTCTAGATCTCCAGTGTCTCAACAAATTCCTCAGGGTTTTGTCCTTCAAGATTGAAACTATTCGTTCTATTCTTCCTTTGGTATAGGAAGGTCAGTTTATGACAAACATAAACCTGAAGGACGCATACCTTCATGTTCCCATTCACAGGGAACACCATCAATATCTGAGGTTTTCATTTCTGGACAAGCACTTCCAATTTGTTGCACTTCCATTTGGTCTGGCCAAGGCTCCCAGAATATTCACAAAGGTTCTGGGGGACGCTATTGGCTGTGATCAGATCCCAGGGAATTGCTGGGCGACATCTTGGTTCAGGCGTCCTCTTTTCAACTAGCCCAATCTCATACAGAGATGTTGTCTTTTCTACATTCCCATGGGTGGAAGGTAAATTTGGAGAAAAGTTACCTTGTTCCATTTACCAAAGTGTGTTTCTCAGGGACTTTAATAGATTCCCTGTCCGTGAAGATTTTTCTGATGGAGGTCAGAAAAGAAAAGATAATTGCTGCTTGCCTTTCTCTCCAGTCTGATTTTTGTCCATCTGTGGCCCAATGCATGGAGGTGATTGGTCTGATGGTGGCATTCATGGACATCATTCCTTTTGCTCTTTTTCTCTTTCTCCTGGGAAATTGTGACTACGGACACCAGCCTATCAGGCTGGGGAGCCGTTTGGGCCTTCTAAAGGCTCAGGGCCTGTAGTCTTGGGAAGAGTCCTCTCTTCCCATAAACATCTTGGTGTTGAGAGCTATCTTCAATACCCTATAAGCATGGCCTCAACTGTTGTTGGTCCGGTTTATAAGATTCCAATCGGACAACATCACCTCAGTGGCTTACATCAACCACCTGGGAGGGACTCTGAGTTCCTTAGCCATGAAGGAGGTGACTCGCATTCTGCAGTGGGCAGAAGCCCACAATTGTCTCCTATCTGTAATTAACCTTTCATCACGGGGAGTGGGCTCTCCATCCGGAAGTGTTCTCTCAGATAACCCTCAAGTGGGGGGTTCCAGAGTTGGCTCTGATGGCGTCCCGCCAAAACGCCAAGGTTCCAAAGTACGGCTCAAGGTCGAGATCCTCAGGCCGTTCTGATAGATGCTCTAGCGGTTCCTTGGAGGTTTTCTCTGGCTTATCTGTTTCCTCCGTTTTCTCTAGACGTGGCTTTTCTGAAGCGGTCATTGAAACTGATTCTGGCTCGAAAACCGGTTACTCACAAGATTTACCATAGATATGGCGTAAATAGCTTTATTGGTGCAAATCTAAGGGGTTCTCTTGGAGCCGGGTGAGGATTCCCCAGATTTTGTCTTTTTGTACAAACGTCTGGCAGACTTACCAGATGATGTTCAAGGCTTTGTACAGGCCCTTGTTAGAATCAGGCCTGTGTTTAAACCTGTTGCTTCCCCGTTGAGCCTTAATTTAGTTCTTAAAATTTTGCAGCAGGCTCCGTTTGAGCCAATGCATGTTGTTGATATAAAACGGTTATCCTGGAAGGTTTTGTTTCTTGTTGCTATTTCTTCCGCTTGCAGAGTGTCTGAACTTTCAGCTCTGCAGTGTGATTTCCCGGTACCTTATTTTTCATGGTGATAAGGCGGTCCTTCATACTAAATTGGGTTTTCTCCTTAAGGTGGTATCGGATCGAAACATTAATCAGGAAATTGTCTTCTCAAAATGAACGTCTTTTGCATAACTTGGATGTTGTGCGGACTCTAAAATTTTACTTTCAAGCTACTAAAGATTTTCGCCAATCTTCTGCCCTGTTTGTTGTTTTCTCTGGAAAGCATAAAGGTCAGAAGGCCACTTCTACTTCTGTCTCTCTCTGGTTGAGAAATTTGATTTGTTTGACTGATGAGACTGCTAGACAGCAGCTTCCTGCAAGAATTACGGCTCATTTCACTAGGACTGTCTCCTCTTCTTGGGCTTTCAAAAATGAAGCTTCTGTGGAGCATATTTGCAAGGCAGCAACATGGTCCTCTCTGCATACTTTTTCCAAATTCTACAAATTTAATACTTTTGCCTCGGCCGAGGTTTCTTTTGGGAGAAAGGTTCTTCAAGCGGTGGTGCCTTCTGTTTAGGTCCTTCTGCCTTGTTTTCTCCCTCCATGTTCATTCCGTATCCTCTAGCTTGGGTATTGGTTCCCACTAGTAATTGGAATGATGTTGTGGACTCTCCATGTCATAGGAAAGAAAACAAAATTTATGCTTGCGTGATAAATTTCTTTCTGGACATGGAGAGTCCACGACCCCGCCCTCCTTTTTTTTTTTTTTTTTTTTTTTTTTTTTTTTTATTCAGCAGTTTTGTTTGAGTTAACCTCAGACACCTTTTCACCCTTGTTTTCTTCCTTTTCCATTTCCTTCGGCTGAATGACTGGGGGTTATGGGTAAGGCAGTTACACTTAACAGCTTTGCTGGGGCACTCTTTGCCTCCTCCTGCTGGCCGGGAGTTGAATATCCAACTAGTAATTGGAATGACGTTGTGGACTCTCCATGTCCGGAAAGAAATTTATCCGGTAAGCATTAATTTTGTTTTTGCTTATGTCCCCTATAATTTATTTGGTACAGAAAATTCAGAAGCAGTTAAGTTTTTTTTTTTTTTTTTTTTTTTTTCCCCCCCCCCACACACACACACAAGTGTACACTGTGTTCATATACCATTCTTTTCTTTACTTTAACCCCTTGAGTGCCAACAACGGCTCAGAGCCGTCGCAGAGTTAACCTCTCAGGTGCTAATGACGGCTCAGAGCCGTCGCTAGCACTCTCCCACCTTGAGGGAGATCTGGGGGCTCCCTTCCGCTCCTACCCCGGCGATCGAGCCTGTATAGTGACAAGCATCACCGGGACTTCACGTTTTGCGTGGTGACGTGACGCGCAATGAGATGACGTTGACGCGCATCTTTATTAAAAAAAGACAATGACAATTATAGGGAAAGGGGGCATGCTTCTTAGAAGCTTGTGTCTCAGGCATCTAAGCAGCTACAGACCCCCAAGACCCACCGTTGGAAAGGTAATCGCCTAACCTTACCAACGGTATGAGTCTTGGGGATCTGAGGGGGAAATTTTTTTTTTAAAAAAAAACCTCAAATCGTCTTAGCACCCAGATGGGAAAGTGCTAAGCACTCCAAAGGTTACATTGATGGGAAATCTGAGCATTTAAACGCTAGGATTTACCATCACTAAAGATATAAAAAAAAAAAAAAACTGTAGTTTCAGTTATTATTTAAAAAAACACACACCCTGCCTGTGCCTTTGCAGCTCACTAAAGTCAGAGCCTCCGGCCGTCCACGGCACAGCGCTCTTTACTGAGGGGACATTTCCACCTCTAAACCAATAGCCATGCTAGGATAAAGAACACTTTCATATGACACTCACAGCTACTGGTTTAGAGGTGGAAACGTCACCTCATTGAAGAGCGCTGTGCCGTGGGCGGCCAGAGGATGTGACTTTAGCAAGCTGCTGTGGCACAGACAGGTTAAGTTTTTTTTTTTTGTTTTTTTTTTATTATTATTATTATGCTGTATATAAGGAATGACTGATGCTAGTTTATTTTTTGTGACAGTAAATCCGAGTAATTAAAAAAACAATAGGATTTTCCATCACTTTAAGCCTTCTATCTATATTATGGCTTTTAGAAACTGTAGAAAAGGAATTGTGGATGGATCATATGACATCATTGTGGTACCATTTTGGATGTTTCCCAGCATTCTATGCATTCAAAGCACATCAATAAGTTTGCATGGTATTCAGTAGAGCCTCTGTATTCCAGTCACAATAGTCTACTTGATCGAGTTAAATGTGCTTTTTAATAAAATTGTAATTCTTAAATTGATTGTGTGTTAAGTGGAAATTATTTTCTGTCCTTGAACATAGAGTGTCCTGCTGCACCTAATCAGGGGAAGTAGATGATCGTACATTCCACTGAAAATATTCATGTTTGGATTGTTTCAGTTTTAGAACTACTTTTCTTCCATTAAGCAGGGAGAGTCCATGACTTCATTCCTTACTGTTGGGATATAAAACACCTGGCCACCAGGAGGAGGCAAAAACACCCCAGCCAAAGGCTTAAATATCCCTCCCACTTCCCCTATCCCCCAGTCATTCTTTGCCTTTTGTCACTATTGGAGGTGGCATTGAAGTGTCAGAAGATTTGGATAGTCCTGTAATGGGTATGTTCCCTTCAAGAAAGGACTGGAGTTTTAAGTAATCATGTCAACCTTTCAGTGAGCGTATTGATGAAAGTTAGAGTCTGTAGATGCAGGGAAAGGTTTTCTGCGAACCCATCCAGACTGTTGCATTACAGCTCCTGAGCAATCAGTGTTGACAAGTTTCACTGCTTGCTGTTACACACTCAAGTCCATGTCAGAAGCGTTGCTGCAAGACTGTCACTCTTGAGAGGCTGTGCCTGTTCCACAGCATGGATCCTGGAGGGTAAGAACGTTTTATGTATACATTTTTGCTATACAGGGTCACAGTGTGGCTCCTTTATGCCTTGATAGGATCAAGGGTTAATATCTCCTTCAGGGAGATTATTTGAACAGCTAGGGGTTATTTATAACTGCTTTAATATGAGTTTTATTTGGGCTCATAGACTGTGTGTGCTTTTGGCTTGGAACAAACGGGTTTCACTTTTGTTTTTGAGTGTTGTGCAGCTCATAATAGCTTAGCGCCTTTTTCATAGCAGGGGGAAGTCCTGTCCTACGCACCACGTGACATGGTGCAGTCTTTTAAATTCCTACAATCCTACTGCGGACATCACTCCTAAGCAGAGCGTTTTCACTGTTAGCTGTCTGGGTCTAGGAGGTGGTGAGTGCCCCAGCCATTGGGATTACAAAGGTGCCGTTTTTTGTATAAAAGAGTTTCTTTTTTTCTGTCCTTCTGTGGATATATCTTGGCTATGGAGGCTTCTGATACTACATTAGAAGATTCCGCTCCTTCTGTACTGATTAATAATTCCTGTTTATATTGTGAGGAGGTCGTGGTTTGCCCACCTGCTCAATTTTGTTCCATTTGCCTAAGCGCTGTTCTAAAGTCTAAGGGAGACAAGCCTGCTAATGCTCATAGCGCTATTAGGCCCTCTGAGCCGTCTACCTCTCAGGAATCTGTGTCCTGAGAAATTACTACCCTTTCTACACTACCCGCTCCACATGCAGTTCCCCGCTGCTAAACTAGTCCTCCATCTGGAGGGGGCTTTTTCTCTTGTTAAGTGTATCCAGTCCACGGATCATCCATTACTTGTGGGATATTCTCCTTCCCAACAGGAAGTTGCAAGAGGATCACCCACAGCAGAGCTGCTATATAGCTCCTCCCCTAACTGCCATATCCAGTCATTCTCTTGCAAGCCTCAACCAAGATGGAGGTCGTAAGAGGAGTGTGGTGTTTTATACTTAGTTTATTTCTTCAATCAAAAGTTTGTTATTTTTAAATGGTACCGGAGTGTACTGTTTATCTCAGGCAGTATTTAGAAGAAGAATCTGCCTGTGTTTTCTATGATCTTAGCAGAAGTAACTAAGATCCTTTGCTGTTCTCACATATTCTGAGGAGTGAGGTAACTTCAGAGAGGGAATAGCGTGCAGGTTTTCCTGCAATAAGGTATGTGCAGTTAATATTTTTCTAGGGATGGAATTTGCTAGAAAATGCTGCTGATACCGAAGTAATGTAAGTAAAGCCTTAAATGCAGTGAGAGCGACTGGTATCAGGCTTATTAATAGAGATACATACTCTTATAAAAATGTAATATAAAACGTTTGCTGGCATGTTTAATCGTTTTTATATGTATTTGGTGATAAAACTTATTGGGGCCTAGTTTTTTTTTCCCACATGGCTGGCTTGAATTCTGCCTAGAAACAGTTTCCTTAGGCTTTCCACTGTTGCAATATGAGTGGGAAGGGCCTATTTTAGTGCTTTTCTGTGCAGATAAAAATACTGACAGAGACATCCAGCTTCTTCCTGCATGTTCCAGGACTTCTCTGGAGGGCTCAAAAGGCTTCAAAGTCGTTTTTGAGGGAGGTAAAAAGCCACAGTAGAGCTGTGGCAGTTGTTATGACTGTTTGGAAAAAAACAAAAAAAACAAAAAAAAACGTTTTTGTCTTATTATTCAGTTTTAAGGGGTTAATCATCCATTTGCAAGTGGGTGCAATGCTCTGCTAACTTGTTACATACACTGTAAAAATTTTGTTAGTGTAACTGCCTTTTTTCACTGTTATTTCAAATTTTGACAAAATTTGTTTCTTAAAGGTGCAGTAACGTTTTTTATATTGCTTGTAAACTTGTTTAAAGTGTTTTCCAAGCTTGCTAGTCTCATTGCTAGTCTGTTTAAACATGTCTGACATAGAGGAAACTACTTGTTCATTATGTTTGAAAGCCATGGTGGAGCCCCATAGGAGAATGTGTACTAAATGTATTGATTTCACCTTAAACAGTAAAGATCAGTCTTTAACTATAAAAGAAATATCACCAGAAGATTCTGACAAGGGGGAAGTTATGCCGACTAACTCTCCCCACGTGTCAGACCCTTCGCCTCCCGCTCAGGGGATGCACGCTAATATGGCGCCTATTACATCAGGGACGCCCATAGCGATTACCTTGCAGGACATGGCTGCAATCATGAATAATACCCTGTCAGAGGTATTATCTAGATTGCCTGAATTAAGAGGCAAGCGCGATTGCTCTGGGGTTAGGAGAAATACAGAGCGCGCAGATGCTGTAAGGGCCATGTCTGATACTGCGTCACAATATGCAGATCATGAGGATGGAGAGCTTCAGTCTGTGGGTGACATCTCTGATTCGGGGAAACCTGATTCAGAGATTTCCAATTTTAATTTAAGCTTGAGAACCTCTGTGTGTTGCTTGGGGAGGTATTAGCTGCTCTGAATGACTGTAACACAGTTGCAGTACCAGAGAAATTGTGTAGGCTGGATAAATACTATGAGGTACCGGTGTGTACTGATGTTTTTCCTATACCTAAAAGGCTTGCAGAAATTATTAGCAAGGAGTGGGATAGACCGGGTGTGCCTTTTTCCCCACCTCCTATATTTAGAAAAATGTTTCCAATAGACGCCACTACACGGGACTTATGGCAGACGGTCCCTAAGGTGGAGGGAGCAGTTTCTACTTTAGTAAAGCGTACCACTATCCCGGTTGAGGACAGTTGTGCTTTTTCAGATCCAATGGATAAAAAATTGGAGGGTTACCTTAAGAAAATGTTTATTCAACAAGGTTTTATTTTACAGCCCCTTGCATGCATTGCGCCTGTCACGGCCGCGGCGGCATTCTGGTTTGAGGCCCTGGAAAGGGCCATCCATACAGCTCCATTGACTGAAATTATTGACAAGCTTAGAACACTTAAGCTAGCTAACTCATTTGTTTCTGATGCCATTGTTCATTTGACTAAACTAACGGCTAAGAATTCCGGATTCGCCATCCAGGCGCGTAGGGCGCTATGGCTTAAATCCTGGTCAGCTGACGTGACTTCGAAGTCTAAATTACTCAACATTCCTTTCAAGGGGCAGACCTTATTCTGGCCTGGTTTGAAGGAAATTATTGCTGACATTACTGGAGGTAAGGGTCACACCCTTCCTCAGGACAGGGCCAAAGCAAAGGCCAAACAGTCTAATTTTCGTGCCTTTCAAGGCAGGTGCAGCATCAACTTCCTCCGCTTCAAAACAAGAGGGAACTTTTGCTCAATCTAAGCAGGCCTGGAAACCTAACCAGTCCTGGAACAAAGGCAAGGAGGCCAGAAAGCCTGCTGCTGCCCCCAAGACAGCATGAAGGAACGGCCCCCTATCCGGTGACGGATCTAATAGGGGGCAGACTTTCTCTCTTTGCCCAGGCGTGGGCAAGAGATGTTCAGGATCCCTGGGCGTTGGAGATCATATCTCAGGGATATCTTCTGGACTTCAAAGCTTCCCCTCCACAAGGGAGATTTCATCTTTCAAGGCTATCTGCAAATCAGATAAAGAAAGAGGCATTCCTACGCTGTGTGCAAGACCTCCTAGTTATGGGAGTGATCCATCCAGTTCCGCGGACGGAACAAGGACAGGGTTTTTAGTCGAATCTGTTTGTGGTTCCCAAAAAAGAGGGAACCTTCAGACCAATTTTGGATCTAAAGATCTTAAACAAATTCCTCAGAGTTCCATCTTTCAAAATGGAAACTATTCGGACCATCCTACCCTTGATCCAAGAAGGTCAGTACATGACCACAGTGGACTTAAAGGATGCCTACCTTCACATACCGATTCACAAGGATCATCATCGGTTTCTAAGGTTTGCCTTTCTAGACAGGCATTACCAATTTGTAGCTCTTCCCTTCGGGTTGGCTACAGCCCCGAGAATCTTTACAAAGGTTCTGGGCTCACTTCTGGCGGTTCTAAGACTGCGAGGCATAGCGGTGGCTCCGTATCTAGACGACATCCTGATACAGGCGTCAAGCTTTCAAGTTGCCAAGTCTCATACAGAGATAGTTCTGGCATTTCTGAGGTCGCACGGGTGGAAAGTGAACGAGGAAAAGAGTTCTCTATCCCCATTCACAAGTCTCCTTCTTAGGGACTCTTATAGATTCTGTAGAAATGAAAATTTACCTGACGGAGTCCAGGTTATCAAAACTTCTAAATGCTTGCCGTGTTCTTCACTCCATTCCGCGCCCTTCGGTAGCTCAGTGTATGGAGGTAATCGGCTTAATGGTAGCGGCAATGGACATAGTGCCATTTGCGCGCCTTCATCTCAGACCGCTGCAATTATGCATGCTGAGTCAGTGGAATGGGGATTACACAGATTTGTCCCCTCTGCTAAATCTGGATCAAGAGACCAGAGATTCTCTTCTCTGGTGGTTGTCTCGGGTACACCTGTCCAAGGGTATGACCTTTCGCAGGCCAGATTGGACAATTGTAACAACAGATGCCAGCCTTCTAGGTTGGGGTGCAGTCTGGAATTCCCTGAAGGCACAGGGATCGTGGACTCAGGAGGAGAAACTCCTTCCAATAAATATTCTGGAGTTAAATGCGATATTCAATGTTCTTCTGGCTTGGCCTCAGCAACACTGAGGTTCATCAGATTTCAGTCGGACAACATCACGACTGTGGCTTACATCAACCATCAAGGGGGAACCAGGAGTTCCCTAGCTATGTTAGAAGTCTCAAAAATAATTCGCTGGGCAGAGTACCACTCTTGCCACCTGTCAGCAATCCATATCCCAGGCGTGGAGAACTGGGAGGCGGATTTTCTAAGTCATCAGTTGATTCATCGTTGGGACAAACCAGAGTTGGATCTCATGGCGTCTCGCCAGAACGCCAAGCTTCCTTGTTACGGATCCAGGTCCAGGGACCCAGAAGCGACGCTGATAGATGCTCTAGCAGCGCCTTGGTTCTTCAACCTGGCTTATGTGTTTCCACCGTTTCCTCTGCTCCCTCGACTGATTGCCAAAATCAAACAGGAGAGAGCATCGGTGATTCTGATAGCACCTGCGTGGCCACGCAGGACTTAGTATGCAGACCTAGTGGACATGTCATCCTTTCCACCATGGACTCTGCCTCTAAGACAGGACCTTCTGATACAAGGTCCTTTCAATCATCCAAATCTAATTTCTCTGAGACTGACTGCATGGAGATTGAACGCTTGATTCTATCAAAGCGTGGCTTCTCCGAGTCAGTCATTGATACTTTAATACAGGCACGAAAGCCTTTTACCAGGAAAATCTACCACAAGATATGGAGTAAATATCTTTATTGGTGTGAATCCAAGAATTACTCATGGAGTAAGGTTAGGATTCCTAGAATATTGTCTTTTCTCCAAGAGGGCTTGGACAAAGGATTATCAGCTAGTTCCTTAAAGGGACAGATTTCTGCTCTGTCTATTCTTTTGCACAAGCGTCTGGCAGAGGTTCCAGACGTCCAGGCATTTTGCCAGGCTTTGGTTAGAATTAAGCCTGTGTTTAAACCTGTTGCTCCCCCGTGGAGCTTAAACTTGGTTCTTAAGGTTCTTCAAGGAGTTCCGTTTGAACCCCTTCATTCCATTGATATTAAACTTTTATCTTGGAAAGTTCTGTTTTTGATGGCTATTTCCTCGGCTCGGAGAGTCTCTGAGCTATCTGCCTTACAATGTGATTCTCCTTATCTGATTTTTCATGCAGACAAGGTAGTTCTGCGTACCAGACCTGGGTTTTTACCTAAGGTGGTTTCTAACAAGAATATCATTCAAGAGATTGTTGTTCCATCGTTGTGCCCTAATCCTTCTTCAAAGAAGGAACGTCTTTTACATAATCTGGACGTAGTCGGTGCCTTGAAGTTTTACTTACAAGCTACTAAAGATTTTCGTCAAACATCTTCCCTGTTTGTCGTTTACTCTGGACAGAGGAGAGGTCAAAAAGCTTCGGCAACCTCTCTTTCCTTTTGGCTTCGGAGCGTAATACGCCTAGCCTATGAGACTGCTGGACAGCAGCCCCCTGAAAGGATTACAGCTCATTCTACTAGAGCTGTGGCTTCCACCTGGGCCTTAAAAAATGAGGCCTCTGTTGAACAGATTTGCAAGGCTGCGACTTGGTCTTCGCTTCACACTTTTTCAAGATTTTACAAATTTGATACTTTTGCTTCTTCGGAGGCTGTGTTTGGGAGAAAGGTTCTTCAGGCAGTGGTTCCTTCCGCTTAATCCTGCCTTGTCCCTCCCATCATCCGTGTACTTTAGCTTTGGTATTGGTATCCCACAAGTAATGGATGATCCGTGGACTGGATACACTTAACAAGAGAAAACATAATTTATGCTTACCTGATAAATTTATTTCTCTTGTGGTGTATCCAGTCCACGGCCCGCCCTGTCCTTTTAAGGCAGGTCTAAATTTTAATTAAACTACAGTCACCACTGCACCCTATGGTTTCTCCTTTCTCTGTTTGTTTTCGGTCGAATGACTGGATATGACAGTTAGGGGAGGAGCTATATAGCAGCTCTGCTGTGGGTGATCCTCTTGCAACTTCCTGTTGGGAAGGAGAATATCCCACAAGTAATGGATGATCCGTGGACTGGATACACCACAATAGAAATAAATTTATCAGGTAAGCATAAATTATGTTTTTCCTGCAAACTTTACAGCGCAATTGCAATCGGAGGTGTCTGCGGCCCTAAGCGCCTTACTTCCTTCTAGCAAACGTAAGAGAGAGGTTAAACATAGTTCTCCTGACCTAGAGTCATCTACATATTGTCTGATTTAGCTACTATGTCCCAGCTATCCGAGGATGAGTTAACCTAGGTAGCTTCAGATGGTGAACTTTCTGAGTCGGAAACTTCAGCGGAGGAACCCTCCTTTTAGATTTAAAATTGAGCATCTGCGTTTTTTTATTAAAGGAGGTTCTGTCTATGCTAAAGATTCCAGAGGCTACGCTGCCTGAGGAACCTAAGATCCCTAAATTAGACAGGGTTTATGAAGACAGGAAGGTCCCTCTGACTTTTCCTGTGCCAGTTAAGATGGTAAACATTATTAGTAACGAATGGGAAAGATTTAAAAAATGTATTCCCGGTCCCTGACTCTCAATTGGATTTGTGGATGGTGCTATTTCTAAGCATACTACTATCCCCCTGGAGGATAGTTTTTCTTTTAGAGAGCCTATGGATAAGAAAATGGAAAATTTACTGAGGAAGATGTTTCAACATACAGGGTTTTATTTCAACCTACGGCAGCTGTAGCCGCGGTTGCTGGAGCAACTACCTAACTGTGCGACACTCTGTCTCAGCTCATTGAGGTGGAAACTCCCCTCGAGGATATTCGGGAAAGAATTAAAGCTTTAAGAATTGCTAACTCCTTCATCTGTGTTGCGAATATGCAGATTATTTGCCTAAATGCAAAGGCTTCCGACTTTGCGGTCCTAGCCCGCCGGGCTTTCTGGTTGAAGTCTTGGTTTGCAGATATGACTTATAAATCCAGACTCCTTTCTCTTCCTTTCAAGGGGAAGATTTTTTTCGGTCCAGGGCTTGACTCCATTATTTCTACGGTTACCCGAGGGAAGGGTGCCTTGCTATTGCAGGATAAGAAGAATAGGCCTAAGGGACGGCAATTGTCTAATTTTTCATTCTGACAAGTCACGACAGCAATCCTCATCCAAGTCCGAGCAGCTGAAGAGTACTTGGAAGCCGGCTCAGTCCTGGAATAAGTCCAAACAGACTAAGAAGCCTGCTGAGAACAAATCGGAATGAAGGGGCGGCCCCCGATCCGGGATCGGATCGAGTAGGGGGCAGACTGTCTTTTTACAGACACTTGGCTCCAGGATGTACAGGATCCTTGGGTCCTGGAGGTTGTATCTCAGGGATACGGGATAGGATTCAAATCTCATCTGCCAAGGGGCAGTTCTACTCTACAGGCTGTATACAAGACGAGAGAAGAGGACTGCCTTTTTAGGTTGTGTACGGGATCTCTCTGCTCTTGGTGTAATTGTCCCTGTACCTACCGCAGAAAGGTTTTGGGGTTTTATTTAAACCTTTTCGTGGTTCCAAAAAAAGGAGGGAACTTTTCATCCTATTCTGTACTTAAAGTGCCTAAACAAGTTTCTGAGTGTTCCCTCTTTCAAGATGGAAACAATACGGTCAATCCTTCCTCTGGTTCAGGAAGGACAGTTTGACCACCATAGACCTGAAGAATGCATACCTTCACGTTCCGATACACAGGGAGCATTTTCAGTTCCTGAGGTTTGCCTTTCTGGACCAGCACTTCCAGTTCATAGCTCTTCCATTTTGGCCTAGCTACTGCTCCAAGGATATTTATGAAGGTTCTGGGGTCTCTTCTAGCCATTGCCAGAACACAAGGTATTGCAGTAGCGCCTTACTTGGACAATATATTGGTACAGGCTCCATCTTTTCGTCTAGCGGAAGACCACTCCGAGTCCCTTCTCAATTGTCTTCGATCACATGAATGGAAGATAAACTTGGAAAGGAGTTCTCTTATTTCAAGTACAAGGGTGAATTTCCTGGGGTCAACCATAGACTCCATATCCATGAGAATATTTCTCACAGATCAAAGATGTTGCAAGCTAACTACTGCATGTCTTGCCCTTCAGGCCTCCTTGAGACCCTTTACAACTATGCATGCTGAGACAATGGAACGGCGACCATTCAGATCTGTCTCAACAAATTGTGCTGTTAAACCGGTCGAGACTCGCTTTCTTGGTGGCTCTGTCCAGATCATCTGTCCCAAGGCACTTGCTTCTTGAGACAGTCCTGGGAGATTGTGACTATGGACGCAAGCCTTTCTGGCTGGGGAGTCGTTTGGGGTGCCAAGAAGGCACAAGGGCTGTGGACTCAGGAGGAGTCCTCCATTCCGATCAGTATATTGGAACTCCGGGCAATCTTCAATGCCTTGGAGGCTTGGCCCCTTATGGGTTAGTCCCAGTTTATCATATTCCAATCCGACAATATAACCTTGGTTGCCTACATCAACCATCAGGGGGAACGAGAAGTCCCTTGGAAATGAGAGAAGTATCTCAGATACTAGAGTGGATGGAGACTCGTGGATGTACGCTGTCAGTGATCCACATTCTGGGTCTTTACAACAGGGACGCTGACTTTCTCAGCAGGCAATCCTTTCACCCAGGGGAAGGGTCTCTCCACCCAAGGTGTTTGCAGAGATATGCAGCGAGTGGGGGACGCCGGAGATGGAGCTCATGGCATCCCGCCTCAATACCAAGCTACCCAGGTATGGGTCGAGGGATCCTCAAGCGGAACTGATGGATGCCCTATCGGTACCATGGAGGTTCCGACTCGTATATCTTTTTCCTCCATTCTGCTTCTCACTCGTGTGGTGGCTCGTATCAAGCAGGAGTGAGCTTCAGTGATTCTGATTGATCTGCTGATACAGGGTCCCTTGTTCATCAAAATCTAAATTCTATGATGCTGACTGCGTGGATATTTAACACTTAGTCTTAGCCAAGAGAGAGTTTTCTGAGAGTGTTATTGACACTCTGGTTGAAGCTCGTAAGCCAGTTAATCATCGTATCTACCATAAAGTGGGGAGGACTTGTACTGGTATGAAGAGCGCAGCTTTTCCTGGCATAAGATTAAGGTTTCCAGAATTTTATCTTTTCTCCAGGATGAACTGGAGAAGGGCCTATCTGCTAGTTCTCTGAAGGGACAGATATCGGCCCTGTCTGTGTTACTGCACAAGAGATTGGCTGAGCTTCCGAATGTGCAGTCCTTTTGTTAAGGTTCTGACTAGACCTGTATTTAGATCTGGGGCTCCTCCTTGGAGCCTCAATCTTGTTCTTAGTGTTTTGCAGCAGGCTCTGTTTGAACCTTTGCATACTGTTGACATTAAATTGTTATCTTGAAAGGTTGTTTTTTTTTTTTGTTGTTGTTTTTTTGGCCATTGCCTCTGCGCGCAGAGTTTCTGAGATTTTTGCTTTTTTCAATGTGACCCCCCCTTATCTGGTTTTCCATGCTGAAAAAAAAAAGTGGTTTTACGTACTAAATTAGGGCTCCTCCCTAAGGTGGTGTCGGATCATAAGATTAATCAAGAAATTGTTGTTCCTTCCTTGTGTCCTAATCCTTCTTCAGCGAAGGAACGTTTGCTTCACAATCTAGATGTGGTTCGTGCTTTGAAGTGCCATCTTCAGGCTACTAAGATATTCAGACAATCTTCCTCTTTGTCGTCTATACGGGGAAACATAAGGGGCAGAAGGCTACTACGACTTCCCTATCTTTCTGGTTGATTGTCATCCGCTTAGCTTATGAGGCAGCGGTGAGACAGCCTACTGAGAGGATAACAGCTCATTCCACTAGAGCAGTGGCTTCCTCCTGGGCTTTTAAGAACAAAGCCTCTAAGGATCAGATTTGTAAGGCGGCTACCTGGTTCTCTTTACACACTTTTTTTTTCCCCTAAATTTTACAAGTTTGATGTGTTTGCTTCGGCTGAAGCAGCTCTCGGGAGAAATGTTTTGCAGGCTGTGGTGCCCTCAGAATAGGGTCCGCCTCTTTTTATTCCCTCCCGTTAGTCCTTCAGTGTCCGCTGGAGCTTGGGTATAGTTTTCTCAACAGTAAGGAATGAAGTTGTGGACTCTCCCTGCCTTATGGAAGGAAAAGATAATTCATGCTTACCAGATAAATTCCTTTTCTTCCTGGCAGGGAGAGTACATGACCACGCTCGTAATTTTATTTTTTGTTGGACGGCTCCCTTTTTATATTATTTCTTCTGGCACCTTTATACCCTGATGTTTCTCATACTTTTCCTTGTTCCCTCGGCAGAATGACTGGGGGATAGGGGAAGTGGGAGGGATATTTAAGCCTTTGGCTGGGTTGTCTTTGCCTCCTCCTGGCTGCCAGGTGTTGTATTTCCCAACAGTAAGGAATGAAGTCGTGGACTCTCCCTGCCAGGAAGGAAAGGAATTTATCTGGTAAGCATAAATTATGTTTTTACTAGTGTGATTTAGACCAAGTTTATTCTTTATAAAACTAACTGTTTTAATCAGTTAAATTGTTATTTTTTTGTAGATTTTTTGTTTGCACTATGTTTCAGTGTTTTACCATTGAGCCTTGGGTTCAAGACTTCCTATTTAGAGGTTCTTTTGTTAGGTAAGAATATGAAACACTTGCTTTTGTATTATCCAGCTTCAGTATTGATCCATTAGTACTGGTATGGTTCTACAAGACTGCAAAAGAACCTGATTTATTTGTTCTTGTGCCTTTTTTTTTAATATATATTTTTGTGTGTGTGTCTTCAAATCAGTTCTGGCTTATCTATATGTCAAATGACTCAAGCTGTGAGAGGAGGGTTATATGTAAGGTAGCTGCGAGATATTTCTACCTACTTCAGAGTTGTTGGATAACCTCTACCCATCAGTAGACTGACATGGTTTGCTTGGAGTGTAAAGAAGTTGGCTGGTAAGTATAAATCTAAAAAATAGAACACCAAGCTGCGCTTCTCAGATTAAATCAAATACCTTATAAGAGTCCTATATCAGTTCATAAGAATGTCCCTTATGGGATCCAATTATGTTAGATATTATCTCAAGGTAAAGGTATTTGCTTAAACTGTATAATGCCGAGATAGATGCATTAAGGAGAATGTAATAACTCTATTCCCAATGGGAAATTAACAGACAATGCAAGGATTGTTGTAACAACCAAAACAGTGATTAGTGAGACTCTGTAGTCACAAATGAATAAATATACAATATCGGTATGTTAAAATATAATACAGAATCAATCGTTAAGCAGACACAGTGGTTATAGGGATAAAGATACTTCCCAAATGTGGTGTAACGAGTGGGTGTTGCTCCAGAGTTAGACACAGGGCTGTGATCCTGATCTCGGAAGTAGCTACAAAACAAAAGACACAGAGCGCATCCCACTCTAAGTGTAACACTGTTTTATTTGAGCAAACATTCAAAGCGTGTAAATCGCACGTACAATGTAAAAGAAGTTAAAAAGCAAAATGTCCAAGTCCGTTTTGCCGGATGCTGGGGGTGTATTCTCCGTCACCTCGTTGGCTCGATCCTCAGGTAAGCTTCCGGAAAGCCGTGAGGGGACTCGCCGTATCGAGGGATACTCCGTGTTCAGCACCGGCGTTTCAGTGACCGGGAGAGGGTGTTGATGCCGCCTCGACGCGTTTCCTCAGGCTACGACCTGACTTTTTCAAGAGGATAAAAAAGAGGATAGAAAAAGTCAGGTCGTAGCCTGAGGAAACGCGTCGAGGCGGCATCAACACCCTCTCCCGGTCACTGAAACGCCGGTGCTGAACACGGAGTATCCCTCGATACGGCGAGTCCCCTCACGGCTTTCCGGAAGCTTACCTGAGGATCGAGCCAACGAGGTGACGGAGAATACACCCCCAGCATCCGGCAAAACGGACTTGGACTTGGTGATTTTGCTTTTTAACTTCTTTTACATTGTACGTGCGATTTACACGCTTTGAATGTTTGCTCAAATAAAACAGTGTTACACTTAGAGTGGGATGCGCTCTGTGTCTTCTTTTGTTAAGTATAAATCTAGTTATCTCTTAAAGTTAATGTAAATTTTAATGAATGAGTGCCCGTTTTTTAAAAATACTACAGGGGCACTTTCATTCATTAAACTTTACATTGCAGTGGTTTTTTTTTTTTTTTTTTAAATACTTACCTTTTTTCTTTAGGAAACACAGACCAGTGATCCTCCGCCCGCAACTCCTCTGTTCTTACCTCAGCAATGACGAAACCGGCTTCCTCCAATCTTGTGAGGCCACGCAATGATCAGAAAAAGACGGTTTCGTCATTGCTGAGGTAAGTACAGAAGAGCTGCATGCTAAAAAAGGTATTTAAAAGGACAATCATGTCCAAAAAAACCTTTCATGATTCAAATAGGGCATGTCATTTTTAACAACTTTCCAATTTTCTTGTATCACAAATTTTGCTTTGTTCTCTTGGTATTCTTAGTTGAAAGCTAAACCTAGGAGGTTCATATTCTAATTTCTTAGACCTTGAAGGCCGCCTCTAATCTGAATGGTTTTTCACCAGTAGAGGGTGTTAGTTCATGTGTTTCATATAGATAACATTGCGCTCACGCACGTGAATTTACCGAGGAGTGAGCACTGATTGGCTAAAGTGCAGGTCTGTCAAAAGAACTGAAATAAGTGGGCAGTCTGCAGAGGCTTAGATACAAGGTAATTACAGAGGTAAAACGTGTATTATAACTGTGTTGGTTATGCAAAACTGGGGAATGGGTAATAAAGGGATTATCTTTCTTTTTAAACAACAAAAATTCTGGTGTTGACTGTCCCTTTTAAAAATTCACTGCAATGTAAAGTTTAATGAATAGAAGTGCCCCTGTTTTTAATAGTATTTTTAAAAAACGGGCACTCGTTCATTCAACTTTACATTCATTGTAATAATGATAAAAGGAAAATGAAAGTAAAAAATAAATGTTCATGGCTCTGATATATCATGCAATTTTAGAAACTTTTTTTCCCCCAATGTACTTCTATTATAAAATCTGCTTTTGTTCCTTTAGTATCCTTTACTAAAAAGCATACCTAGGTTAGCTCACTAGCAGCAATTCACTGCTGGGAGCTAGGTGGTGATTGGTGGCTGCACACACACATGTTGCTTGTCATTTTGCCAAATGTGTTCAGTTAGCTCCTAGGAGTGTATTGCTGCTCTGGAGCTGACTTTAACTATGTGTTAAATCCATTTACATATATAAAAGCAATAATGCAGTTTTCTAACACATAGAATATTTTCTTTTTTGCACTTATGTCTCTTTGTATATTCTCTTGCTTGAGTTTTTTTTTAAATGTCTAAATCTTTTCTGTCTCTATATCCCTGTTTAAATTTCTAGCATATAATTTTGTCAGGTGTTGCATGACTACAGTTACTTAACTCATTGGGTAAGCAGTTCCACTTTCACTTGGAGAAGGTAAAAAATCTGAAGTCATAGGTATCCCATCCTTCTTTGCTAATGTTATTTTATTTTATACAGGCGTACCTCGGAGATATTGTGGGTTCAGTTACAGACCACATCAATAAAATGAATGTTGTAATAAAAGTTGTGTACACTTTATGCTGTAGTCTTTTAAGTGTGCAATAGCGTTATGTCTAAAAAAAACAATGTACATACCTTATTTAAAACGTTCATTGCTAAAAAAAAATATACACACATATTCACCGGCCACTTTATTAGGTTCACCCCGTTCAATTGCTTGGTAACACAAATTGCTAATCAGCCAAACACATGGCAGCAACTCAATGCATTTAGGCATCTAGACATGGTGAAGACGACTTGCTAAAGTTCAAACCGAGCATCAGAATGGGGAAGAAAGGGGATTTAAATGACTTTAAATGTGGCATGGTTGTTGGTGCCAGACAGGCTAGTCTGAGTATTTCAAAAACTGCTGATCTACTGGGATTTTCACGCACAGCCATCTCTAGGGTTTACAGAGAATGGTCCGAAAAAAAGAAAATATCCAGTGAGCCGCAGTTGTGTGGATGAAAATGCCTTGTTGATGTCAGAGGAGAATGGGCAGACTGGTTAGAGATTATAGAAAGGCAAAAGTAACTCAAATAACCACTCGTTACAACCAAGGTATGCAGAATACCATCTCTGAACGCACAACGCATCGAACCTTGAAGCAGATGGGCTACAGCAGCAAAAGACCACACTGGGTGCTACTCCTGTCGGTTAAGAACCGAAAACTGAGACTACAATTTGCACAGGCTCACCAAAATTGGACAATAGAGGATTGGAAAAACATTGCCTGGTCAGTTGAGTCTTGATTTTAGCTGCGACAATCAGATGATAGGTTTAGAATTTTGGTGTAAACATGAAAGCATGGAATGAAAGCATGGATCCATCCTGCCTTGTATCAACGGTTCAGGCTGGTGGTGCTGGTGTAATGGTGTGGGGGATATTTTCTTGGCACACTTTGGGCCCCTTAGTACCAATTGAGCATTGTTTAAACGCCACAACCTACCTACCTGAGTATTTTTGCTGTCCCTTTATGACTACAGTGTACCCATCTTCTGATTGCTACTTCCAGCAGGATAATCCACCATGTCACAAAGCTCAAATCATCTCAAACTGTTTTTTTTTTTTACACGACAATGAATTCACTGTACTCCAATGGCATCCACAGTCACCAGATCTCAATCCAAAAGAGCACCTTTGGGATGTGGTGGAACGGGAGATTCGCATCATGGATGTGCAGCCGACAAATCTGTAGTAACTGCGTGATTCTATCATGTCAATATGGGCCAGTATGTCTGAGGAATGGTTCCAACACCTTGTTGAATCTATGCCACAAAGAATTAAGGCAGTTCTGAAGACAAAAGGGGGTCCAACCTGGTACTAGCAAGGTGTACCTAATAATAAAGTGGCCGGTGTATGTTTGTGTGTATATATGTCGGAAAAATGGCACTCATAGGTAGGGTAGCCACAAACTTTCATTTTGTAAATAAAAAATTATCTGCAAAGCGCAATAAAACAAGGTACGCCTGTATTTATTTATTTAATATGTATCAGCGGCTGGATTCCTTGCTCCAGCCTAAGTTTCTTATAACATTTACAGATCAGTGGTGATCAAGTATGGGTGTGCTTTGCATTTTATAAACATACTTTGCTAGCAGATACATTATATGGGGACCTGCTTATGGCTTCCATGTTCCTATGTTATATTGGATACTTATGTTTTGAAACAAATAGGTTATTAATATTCCTTTCACTGAATACACATACTGATTAAAGGGACAGTCAACACCAGAATTGTTGTGGTTTAAAAAGAAAGATAATCCCTTTATTACACATTCCCCAGTTTTGCATAACCAACACAGTTATAATAATACACGTTTTACCTCTGTAATTACCTTGTATCTCAGCTTCTGCTGACTGCCCCCTTATTTCAGTTATTTTGACAGACTTGCATTATAGCCAATCAGTGCTCACTCCTAGGTCACTTCACGTGCATGAGCTCAATGTTATCTATATGAAACACATGAACAAATGCCCTCTAGTGATCAAAATGCATTCAGATTAGAGTCAAGGTCTAAGAAATTAGCATATGAACCTCCTAGGTTTAGCTTTCAACTAAGAATACCAAGAGAACAAAGCAAAATTGGGGATAAAAGTAAATTTGGAAGTTGTTTAAAATTACATGCTCTATTTATACCAAGAAAGTTTTTTTTTTTGGGACTTGACTGTCCCTTTAACGCCGTTAGGACGCATTTCGTCCGAAGTAATTTTGCTGGGCTTTAGCACCGAAGGACGAAATACAGCGTCCTAACCGCTTGGCTTTCCTGAAGCCACTGGCGCTTCCCTGATGGGATCGTGGTCTGGAGGACGTGCCTAGCATCATAGGGACGCCCCCCTGACGCAATCCCATCAGTGAAATCTTGTGATCGCGTGCACGATCAAGAGATTTCAATTTGTTTACATTGGAACAGTTGTTCTGATGTAGACAAGTTAACCCCGGCACAAAAGAGTTAAATGGCTTTATATACCTATCTCTCCCATATTACAATAAATATGTTAATTCTATTTCAATTTAAAAGTGTCAGCTTTTTATACATGATTCTCCTTTTATAGTCTAGTCTGTAGACACATTATGGGCTAAACTTTTCTGCTGAGCACAATCTACAATGTTTTTTTATTTGTTACAGACTCAGAGGGAAGGTCCCTAAAAAGCCTTAGCCTTCAGATACTTTACACTTCTTAATTGTTCTCTGCATGTTTCCGCTTAAAGGGATATGAAACCCAAAGTTTTTCCATAATGATTCAAATAGAAGTAGATTAGAAAGTTGTTTGAAATCACATGCTCTCATCAAATTTTCTTTGTTTTTTTTAATCTTTTGTTGAAAAGCAGGCACTTATGCTTAGGAGCCGACCCATTTCTGGAGCACTATATAGCAGAAGTTTTACAAGAATGCTATCCATTTGCAAGAGCACTAGATGGCAGCACCATTCCCTGCCATGTAGTGCTCCAGACACCTTCCAAGGTATCTCTTCAACAAAGAATATGGGAACTAAGCTTATTTAATGATAATAGAAGTAAATTGAAAACTTCTTTAAAGTGAAGGTAAACTTTAATGAATGAAAGCCCGGTTTTTAAAAATACTATTAAAAACGGGCACTTTCATTCATCAACGTTTAGAAAGCAGCCGTTTTGTTTAAAAACCTTTCTTTTCTCAGCTGGAGATCCTCTCTTCACACGTCAGCAATGACTAATCTGGCTTCCTCCAATCACGGCTTTCCCCCCAATAGAGTCATTGCCTGAGGCCATGCCATAATTGGAGGAAGCCGGATTAGTCATTGCTGACATGTGATGAGAGGATCTCCGGGTGAGGGAAGCTGCTCTGGCTGTGAAAAAAAACAAAGGTAAGTTTTTTTTTTTTAAACAAAACGGCTGCTTTCTAAACTTCGATAAATGAAAGTGCCCCTGTTTTTAATATTATTTTTAAAAACCCGGCATTCATTCATCAAAGTTTACCTTCATTTTAAAGTATTCTCGGTCTAAATCACAAAAGAACATTTCTGAGTTTCATATGTTTTTTATGAGGTTGCTGGGTCTTTGCAACTGTTGCGGTTCTGTTGTCTACTGAGAACTTGCATTATATTTAAAGTTTCTAGCTCATATATCTACTTTGGGCATGTTGTCATTGAAAGGACTTGTTGGACACTGAGTATAATTTTAAATTTTAGGTTTTGGGGATGTACCTTGACCTGTTGCTGGCCCTGTTCTTGTGATCTGAGATCATATATGATCATAACAAATCTCCTAAAAGTAAATAGAATATCTTGACTATTGACCCTATAACTTTATTTGCTTACTTCTTAAACTAGATATTTTAGACTAAGCACAGGAGCAAGGTCATGTTATGTAATATTCTTGCATTGGGCCCTGGGGAATAAGTCTGAAGTACCCTGCTTTGATGGTTTTGAATAAACCCATCTCATGAGCTTCTTAGATTCTTCAGATTTCTGGATCTGTTCAGTCTGAAGAGAGTTTATTTCCTCAAGAAACCCAGATATTTCTACACAGAAATGGTGCAAAAGATTTAGGCAGATCTTTTAATTTTGTATCTGATGTTAAAAACATAGAACTAATGAAGGTTTTACACATTTTAAACCCTAAGATAAAACTAATTGTCCTTATCTTGTCTGCAGTTTCTGCCTGATTAATCAGTTGTTTGTAAAGAATGACTCGTTTTCTGCTGTCGTTGTTTTGTGTTAGTGGGACAGCAATGAGTAGGAATCGAGTAACAGTAGCAACAGCTATGTTCATAGTATAAAATCATGAGATGGGTTAGCCCCTCTGTTAAACATACACACTACATAGATGGAGGTGAGATTCCTTACCTGAAGTACTTGTTTTGCACAGATGAACATAGACAGTGTGGATTGTGTCAATACAACACACTTGCAAATTCTGTCTCCATCTGTGCCAGACAAGTACTTAAAGGGACAGTTAAGTCATAATTAGACATTCATGATTTAGACAGCATAACATTTTAAACATCTTTCCAATTTACTTCTATTTAAGTTGCTTCCTTCTCTTGTTATCCTTTGCTGAAAGGTTTATCAAGGTAATTTCAGGAACGGCAAAGAACCTAGGTTCTAGCTGCTGATTGGTGGATATATATATATATATCTCACAAAAACAGGTATTGGCGCACATCCAAACACATAAGACCACATATCTTAGTCACACAATATGGCCATATTCTGCTCAGCCAGTCACCACTTACAAGGTGTCCCAAAATAGATTGGTCCTAACACTATAAAATTGAGCCTTACTGGGCTGAATTATACAATTCTAATATACCAAAATAGGATTCCAACATTGCAATACTATGCCTCAAATCAAGACTGCATAGATAATAAAAAATATTAAGCAGGCAATTTTTTGCAGCATTTAAAAATGTGAAAAAATGTAGTCTTATGTGTTTGGATGTGCGCCAATACCTGTTTTTGTCTTTGTACTTTTTTTGGTCATTTTGGCAGCACTCCCACAATATGTGCATTAATATATAAGATGCTTTTGTTAGATGTGCTTAACCAAACCCCCCTGATAGAAAGATATATATATATATATATATATATATATATATATATATATATATATATATATATATATATATATATATATATATATATATATATATATATATATATATATATATATATACATACACACACACACACACACACCGATTTGTCATTGGCTCACCCATGTGTTCAGTTAGGAACCAGTAGTGCATTGCTGCTCATTCAAGAAATGATACAAAGAGAATGAAGTCAATTTGATAATAGAAGTAAACTGGAAAGTTGTTTAAAATGGTATGTTCTACCTAAATCATGAAATAATTTTTTTGGGTTTCATGTCCTTTAAGCTAGAGTAGGGCTCTAGTATCAAGTCAAGTGCAGTTCCTTTTAATTATTCGAGACAGAGGTTTGACTAGAATATTTCTGTCAAATACTTATATGAAGTGAAGAAATCGCTTGCACATGCAGTTAAAGGAAGACTCTTGTCAAAATTAAACTTTCATAATTCAGATAAAGCCTGCAATTTTAACCAAGTTTCTAATTTACTACTATCAATTTTTCTTCATTCTCTTGGTATCTTTATTTGAAAAGGCAAGAATGTAAGCATAGGAAGCCCGAACATTTTTTGTTCAGAACCTGGTTAGCACTTTCTGATTGGTGTCTAAATGTAGCAACCAATCAGCAAGCTCTATCCAGATGCTAAACCAAAAATGGGCCAGCTCCTAAGCTTACATTTAAATAAAGATACCAAGAGAACAAAGACAAATTGATAATAGAGCAGGCAATTTTAAGCAACTTTCTAATTTACTACTATCTGAATAATGAACGTTTAATTTTGACTAGACTATACCTTTAATTGGTGTAACTTTGATGACGGATATTTTGAATGTAGTTGTTTTTTGCATTTATTTTTGTATGACACTGATGTAGCTCTTCCTCCTCTTCCAGTGGAACCAAAACTGTCTATACTTGTCTTTAGGGATTTTCATCATTTTGGGAGACCCCTTCCATTTGTGATCAATATGCCGCAATTACTGTTAGGATGGAGTTTTTCTTCTGTGGACTGTCATTTCAACTAATGTCACTCCTTTTTTATTAGTACCTGGTCTGGAATCTGTGTTGGACTCTGAAGTAATCTTTACATTTAATATGGAAATAAAAAGAAACTAGAAATGTAAAAGGTGTTGCTGCAGATATAAAGTAGTGAACCAGCTATAAAGAAAGAAGCTAATGTAGAGCAGCAACATGGTTGACTTTGTATACATTCAATAAATGATCTCCCTTAAAGAGACATTATCATCTTGGGAAACACAAAAGAGATACTTCACTCGTAAAACTCAAAATCTTCAGATTTATTTAACGGAATAGAACAAACGAACTCAGGAGGCACCTGACGTATAACTTACGCGTTTCACGCTACATGAAACATTTAATCATAGATGATTATATTCTGAAAATCTGAAGATTTTGAGCTTTATGAGTGCAGTATCTCCTTTGTGATTCCTGAGTTTTGGCGGTTCGTTCCTCCGCATCTTTACTGACACCCCGTTATCTCAAGCATCAGTGTGACCCCCTGCAAGCGATCAGTTGCCGGGTATTTCTTTTGTTGAGACATTATCTTCTCTGGGTACAATTGCAAGCACTCTGTACATACACTTTCACTCCAGCCTTTTCATGGTAAGTGCTGGTGACATAACATATTTAAGACGCTTGTTTTGATATCCCAAGCCACATGTAAATGGACTTTCCTATTAATTATCTGGATAATTGTTTCTACCTAGTTCTCATTTTTCTCTTTGATACTTTAAGATGATGTTGTTGTTGTGTTTTTTCCCCCTTCATTCATGGTTTTAAAGGGACAGCAAATTCAAAAGTCAGTCATATGAGAAAATGTTGTATTTTGTGTCCTTTTTAAAGCTCCCACATCTTGGTTATAGATAATTCTGTGAGGTCTTGAAGAAGGAAATGAATACGTAGAGAAAGCAGGAGAAGCCTAAATATCTTTGATTTAGGGAGTTTTTATTTCACTAAGTGGGTATGAAACTGCTTACTGAGTAATTAGGAATGTTAGATACAATTTTAGGAGACAAGTGATTATATTTAATTTTTGATTATAAATATTGTTTTCATATTTATTGGATCACAGTTGAGGTCTGGACTTAAATGGATACTGAACCCAATTTTTTCTTCTTTCATGATTCAGATAGAGCATGCAATTTTAAGCAACTTTCTTATTTACTCCTATCAAATTTTCTTCGTTCTCTTGCTATCTTTTTTTGCAAAAGCAAGAATCTAAGCTAAGGAGCCGGCCCATTTTTGGTTCAGCACCCTGGATAGCTCTTGCTCATTGGTGGCTACATTTAGTCACCAAGTAGAAAGCATAAACCAGGTGCTGAACCAATAATGGGCCGGCTCCTAAACTTTACAGTCTTGCTTTTCAAATAAAGGTAGCAAGAGAACGAAAAAAAATTGATAATAGGAGTGAATTAAAAAGTTGCTTAAAATTGCCTGCACTATATGAGTAATGAAAGAAAAAAAATTGGGTTTAGTATCCCTTTAAAGTTGCAGAGATTTAGCTACCAGATCTGCTCTTACTGTGCTTTTTGTTCACTATCATTCAGCTGAGCAGACATTATCCTGTTTTAATAAATGAGATTTGATGTTGGTGTTTAGCTATGTTTTCTTCTCAGATTTCTCACATGTACAATTTATGTTTACTCTTCTGTTTTCTTCTCTTTCACAACCCTCTTATCTATTTCTTCTGTGTTTCCAGAATATCCACTCCTGTAAGGTAGGTGAGAAACTCTCAGTCTGCTTTCTTTTGCTTATCCTGGAACTGTTTAGCTGCTTTTGCTCTCTTAATGCTTATTGACCTGTATTCCATTTGGCCGTTTAATTACAGTATTCTGATGCAACCAATCCTGGCTACTCCATGCTATACAAGTCTTGTTTGTTCATAATTATTGTGATTTATGATGATATCTCAAAAGTTTTGACTGCAATGCATGCTGTCCCCTGGTAATTTATAAGATTGAGGCCTTCATATATAAGATATTTTATGTCCTTGTTCATTTTAAATTGTGATTTGTAAAAGATAAGATATCCTCTTGACATGTTGAAAGCTGTGCCTTTTTATAAATGTATATTTATTAACACTCTGTAATTTATATGGCAGCATATACACTTGGGAAATGTCTGAAGAAGGGGTTAAATACCCCAGACATTATATGACAAATATACTTTTTCTAAGACCAATGGACTCACCCCCCCCCCTTGCTTTTCAACATAAGTATGTATAAGAAAGACCCCCACGACTTTATTGGTGGATTTTAACACAGCCCACAAGTGTAAGAAAAAGTTGATTTTCAGGACACAAATAATAGAATATAATAAAGTGTTCTCTTTTATATGCAGCAGAAACAAATATTTATATATGTTCATACAGAGTTTAGTTTTGCTCTTCAAATTTAAAGATGTCCTGTAATCTGTTTGGTACATGAAGAGATAATATATATGCTACAGCTTGACATATCCTAGCAGGCAGCCAAACTCCTAGAATTTTACTTTAGGAGATTGAGCAATTTATGTTTATTCTACATCTATCTCTAAATAAACACCTCTGTCCAGCTCAAAAAGCTGTGGCTGGCTTGTAAAATTGTCTACCCCATATCTAGGAATCTATTACTGGACACACTCCCGTTGCAAGATTTCTGAAATACAAACTCTGTTGGAACATCTCAGTCCGCTTTTTGGCTTAATTCTAAAAACACAAGCTGTTTTGCCAACCCTTGTTACATGACAACATTTAGTCCAGCGCATAAACTATTAATGTTAATGGAAACATTTTCTTAGGTAACAGATACTCCTAGTGAGTAACAAAACCAGATGCATTTTTAATGCTATTTTTTATCATCTTCTGCATTCATTTGAAACCAATCTTTTTGTTGAAGCTCAGCTGAATACAGAGAGTTGTCATACCTCATTGCATGACATACAATACCGGTCTCATTGCATGGCTAAAGTCGTATTTCTCTAGTGAGATGTCCAAAGCATGCAACATCTGTACTAACCTGCAACATGTATGTGTGAGGGGGAAAATCTGTCAACTGATGCTGTCTAATGTAGATACTGGCAGAGGTTTAAAAAAAAATACTTGTATATAATGTGTGTGTATGTATATATAAAAAAAACATGGAAGGGGACTGCACTCCTAGACCGGACCGGGTACACATCCCATGACCCTGCAACATGCTCAGCCCTGGGTGCTCAGTGGCACTCACAAGAAGCTGTGAGGTCCCCAGAGTCACAGGCTGTGTATGTGTATTTAAAACAATCTTCTTAAACAGGGAGAGTCCACAGCTGCATTCATTACTTTTGGGAATTCAGAACCTGGTCACCAGGAGGAGGCAGACACCCCAGCCAAAGGCTTAAATACCTCCCCCACTTCCCTCATCCACCCCCCCCCCCCAGTCATTCATTGTGTCACAGGATGTTGGCAGAGAAGTGTCGGTTTAGTCTCTTATGGGGAGTAGTACTCTGCGGAATGGGACTGGAGTTTTAAGTAGTCCTGTCAGCCTCTCAGTGAGAGCATGGATGAAATTTTGTCCGGAGATGCAGGGAGAGTCTTTCTGTGAAACCATCCCGACTCATATTAACAGCTCCATAGACAATCAGCGTTGACTAGTTTAGCTGCCTGCTTTCTTCACTCCAGTCCATGTCAGAAGCGATGCTACTATCTGTCACACTTGAAGGGCCGTGTTCCTGTCCCACAGCGTAGATTCTGGTAAGATCGTTTAATTTTACTTTCAATATGAGAATGTAATGTTAATGAAGTCAGGGTCTCAGTGGGACTCCTTTTTATCTTTATGGAATCAAGGGTTAATATCTCCTGAGGGGGTTATTGAACAGGGGAGGGACTTTAATCATATTTATGTGATTCTGTTTGCTAATGTATAGTGATGCTTGGGTTTGTGGCTATTTTGTAACATACCGGCCTTTTTTGCCAGTCCTTGTGAACTGGCACGATTTCTTTGGCCTACACGGTGCACCTTGTGACCGGGCGTGGTCACGTTTCTGTTCATTTCCGTATTCCTGACCGTGTGGCGACGGAGAGAGTCTGTTTCGCTAGTTGTCTGGGTCATAGAAGGTGGTGAGTGCCCCAGCCATTGGGGGTGTAATTTCAATCGCCAAGTTATGGAGGATTCTGATTTTTTTTTTGGAGTCGGATGTCTCTGATTTAGATTCTACTTCTTGCAAAGAATATGTAAAGGCCTGGGTAATCCATGCCCATCAGTTATGGTCCGAATGCTGCTTTAGAGTGCTCTTTTCTCCCGAATCGGAGAACTTAGACTCTGCCGAGCCATCCGCCACTGAGGATCCCATATCCCGTGAGGCGCACGCCCTAGAACCTTCTTTTGCTATGCAAGCAGGTGTCCCAAATGCCGTTAGCCCTTCTCCGGATAGCGGCTTGTTTCCTCCAGACGTTACGGCACGGTTCCGCATGGCCATATCTATAGCGTTGGCACATTTACATCTTCCAGGAAGATACTGCCTGTTTTCTGTTAACCAGGGCTCGTCAGGCGTGGGATCGTCTGGATCAGATCAGCCTTCTGGGGAAGCGGTTTCCTCTGAAGCTTCAGGGGTCCAACCCTTGGGGCCGGGGTCATCAGTTGCCCCGGCAGAGGTAAGTCTTGCCTTTCATTATAGACTGGCGCGCCTTCGTTTCCTGCTGAGGCATGTTTTGGCAGTGCTGTAGAATCCCAGTCCTAATGGTTCGATGGATCCTCGGTCTTCCGTTCCTGACGGCAAGCTGGGTTAGACGAATGGGGATAAAGTCAATCTCCTTGTCATCTCCATTTTTCTTTTTTTGGGGTATCTTATTCCAGTTCTGAACTTTGGAAGAATTGGGTCTCTGACCGGCTGGTCCTGTTAGTGTGTCCATTCTTCTTGGGCGTTCACCTGCGGGTGCTGCCCTCATTAACTTTGATCCGGTTAGGATGTATTTTATTTCATTTTGAGAACCTCATGTCTGTTATAGTTCTTCCTTTTGGAAAACATTTCTTCTCTGGAATTTGATACTAGCGATTTTGTGGTCGCTTTAGCACTTCTGTGGAAGTTAAATAATAAGTGTTAGGACATTGTTATGTCTATCCCTACTAGGGCTTTGACTTTTCTGTGGCCTTGGACAGTCCTGGGGTGCCCTATGTATCAGACTGGTCCTGGTCAGGCACTAGTTTTTCTGTTCCTTGAGGTCTATATCAACCACGTGGTGCCCGTTATAACTGTCTGGCCCGGTTTGGGTGCTGAGTTGCTCACTCTGGTGAGGAGTTTTCTTGTTTCTTGATTTTACATGTTATAGGAGGACTTTCGTTCCTAGACGTCAGGCTGGTCCTTGTTTATTCCTTTGGGTGGGGCATCAGAGGGGATTGTGCTCAGTCCTCAATGTCCTGATCCTGATTGTTGGCGGAGTTACCGAGATCGGATACTGCTAAGGCTCACTCTGGGGGTTCCTGAGGTCCTTTTGGCTTTGGAGCTAGAGTTTCTCCTTCCCAATAGGGTTGGAAGTTCAGATGACTCCTTGGAAATCCATGGTACCAGGTTTAGGTGGTGATTACTCGTCTCCTCTGGTATTCTTTTTCTTAGATTGTCCTTTTTGAATCCTTTGCAACGGTACCTGTCCCTTAAAGGGTCGAGGTTGCTTGTGCCGCTTTTTTCCCCTTCTTGGGGCTTGTTTTCTGGTTATCTGTTTCTGGAAGCTCAGGGTTTTTGGCCCCCCCCCCCTTTTTTTTTCCCTATGGTATCTCTCTTAACGGAGAATTGGAATTTCTACGGGGCCGGCTGTAGTAGTCGGATGGTTCCTATCAATCGTATTGTCCTTTTGACGTCGGTCTACAGCTTTACGCTCCATGCCTGTGGGCGGGTGAGCTGTTATGTTTGTGTTTCCCCTCCCTTTGGGGAAGAATGGGCATACCACGCCTGGTGCCCCGGAGGTCTGCCTTGTGTGCAGGATGTCATGTGAAGGGTTATATTCTGGTGTTAGGCTGTTACTGTAGTTTCAGTATAGGGTCTCCTTTTTGGGATTCAATAGAACAAGGAGAGAGGCAGCACACCAAGGTATCCAATACAATTCAGAGTTTATTGCAGCTGAATACAAAACATACAACTCAGGGACATGGGGAGGAAAAGGGGGCGTGTGCTTAAGTGTTTCATGCCATGCGGCATTTGGTCATAGGTAAATGCTAGGATCATACAACACCTATATACCCAGTGCAACCAATGGTATTCCTGAAACAGACAACCAATCATGTCTCCGTAACAGGTAACCACTACTGTGCTGCTGCATACAGGAAACAATTTAAGTGTCATAACATGTAAGAAAAATAGCACAAAAGATTACAACAAAAAATACATATGAAAGCACTAACTGATCAAATCAATAAAATAGTAGATAGACACAAATTAGTAATAAATACTAGATAGGACAAGGGCTTGATAAATACAAAAAGAATCTCACTGATTACAAAACAAAATATTTCTGAGAAAATTGAACGACATTGCAAATACCGACGCAAACAGATACATCAAAGGTGCTACATTCGAAAGGCTACAAACACTTACGAATATTTAAAAATATATAAAACTTGGTTTATAAATATACTCCAATTATTATAATGTAGCCAACCCGTATAGCCTCTCGTTGCGTGAGTAGTGCAATGTCAACTAACAGAAAAGTACCTCCCTATAGAAAGAGATGTCTAACAAAATCTAGACATTATATAAACTGTCCAGTTAGTAAAGAGTAATAGATTAGAAGTGATAACCCACAATTGATTTTAAATATTCCATGCTGTAATTCAAATAATGACTAGCAACATAGACACAATCATAGTGATATCTACATAACATGTAACAGTATAATACTGTCTAATGACATTCCTATTTTCAATGTTCGAATTTAATGACAGAACCAACATTGTATATAATTTTTCAAAAAATTACATTTGTGTGTCTAAAAGAAAACAATCCTATTCTAATGTTTATCTAAGAAATTCTAAATAAGAGTAGACTCTATAGCAGTAAAAATTATAGACAACAAAGAACGATTGGGTACTACGTGATAGTCAACAAGGAAACTGATATCCCATTCTTTGTATAAACCATTTGGTTCTCTAGTTTTCAACATAAAAATCCAATATAGTTCTTTCTTAGTCAGAATCTTATATTTATTACCACCCCTAGAAGGCACCTTAGCAATATCAATGACTTTTACGTTGAAGTTAGGCATGTGAGTAAAATGAAAGCCATTGAAGTGTTTAGCTATAGTGGAATCCTTATCATAGTTTTTGACATCTCTCTTATGTTCACCAATTAGTGACGTTTGACCCTTTTATTGGCCATGGCAAAAATTGAATTCTCCTATTTGGGAGTGTCCCATCTCTCGGGAAGGGAGCTGTGCCTGGGTTCTGGAACCCGAGCTCGTTCTTGGGGGGGGGGGGGAGTCTGGATCTCCTCCTTTTACCTTCCTGAGGGTCTTGGTGGTTTGGGGAACTTTTAATTTCCTTGTCCTTTTGGACATTGCCAGTCGCTTTCATGCTGCTGGGTCCATTGCCTCGGAGTGGGGGTCAGGGATTGTGACTGCTCTGTTGAGCCTTGACCGCGTATCATAAATAGATCTTGTGGACCTTCCTTAGGTGGGAGGCTTTGCAGTGTTTCCAGGTAGTTTTTTCTCTACTGGTTTAGGGTGCTATCCTTTCTTCCCTGTTTTTCTTGGGTGGGAGTTGCTCTTCACTTCTGAGTTTTTCCACTGTGCGGGTCCTGGTGCAGTTTCCTAGCTTTTGATTAGCTATTGTTGGCGGATTGCGTCTGCTTAGACTTCTTTTGCAGAGGGAAGCCTGTGGCTTCATCTGGAGCATAATTAGATATTATGTTGCTATTTTTTTAGTGGCTCCCGGGGGTGGTTTTTATCCCTCAGTCACTCTATCCTGAGTGCGGGTTTGTACTCTGTGTAAGGGAGGGGTCTAACTTGTCCCTCTAGGTTTCCAGGGTTGGGGCTTTACATTGGTCCCTTGGACTCCATGCAGATAGGGTCTGGGATTTTTCCCCCTGTCACTCTGCTCAGTCGGTAGGGTTCGTTCTCTACACGGCTTTGTCCTGTTGCAACCTTGCGTTCTTTGAGTTATGCTTGGGGTTCTTTATTTTGATAATACCATTTCAGGAAAAGGGTCTGGGGTTTTATTCAAATCTATTCATTGTCCCAAAGAAAGAAATTAAATTCAGGCCAGTTCTGGATCTGAAAATTCTGAATCGTTTTGTAAGAGTGCCAACTTTCAAAATGGTGACTATAAAGACTATTCTGCCTTTTGTTCAGCAAGGTCATTATCTTCATATTCCGATTCATCCAGACCAATATCGGTTTCTGAGATTCTCTTTTTTTAGACAAGCATTACCAATTTGTTGCTCTTCCATTTGGCCTAGCGACGGCTCCAAGAATCTTTTCAAAGGTTCTCGGTGCCCTACTCTCTGTAATCGGAGAACGGGGTATTGAGGCGTTTCCTTATTTGAACGATACTTGGTACTAGCTCAGTCTTTACGTTCTGCCGAATCTCACATGAATCAACTAGTATTTTTTCTTCAAAGACATGGTTGGAGGATCAATTTACCAAAAAGTTCCTTGATTCCTCAGACAAGGGTCACCTTTTTAGGTTTCCAGATAGATTCAGTGTCCATGACTCTGTCTATAACAGACAAGAGACAAATAAAATTGGTTTCAGCTTGTCAGAGCCTTCAGTCTCTTCCCTTCAATAGCTATGTGCATGGAAGTTTTAGGTCTCATGACTGCAGCATCGGACGCGATCCCCTTTGCTCGTTTTCATATGAGACTCTCCAGCTTTGTATGCTGAATCAATGGTGCAGGGATTATACAAAGATATCACAATTAATATCCTTAAATCCCAATGTTCGACTCTCTCTGACTTGGTGGTTAGATCACCATTGTATAGTTCAAGGGGCCTCTTTTGTTCGTCCAACCTGGACTGTGATCACAACAGATGCAAGTCTTTCAGGTTGGGGAGCTGTCTGGGGATCTCTGACAGCACAAGGGGTTTGGAAATCTCAATAGGCGAGGTTACCAATCAATATTTTAGAACGCCATGCTATTTTCAGGGCTCTTCAGGTTTGGCCTCTGTTGAAGGGAGAACCGTTCATTTGTTTTCAGACAGACAATATCACACCTGTGGCATATGTCAATCATCAGGGTGGGACTTACAGTCCCCTAGCTATGAAAGAAGTATCTCGGATACTTTCTTGGGCGGAATCCAGCTCCTGTCTAATTTCTGCGGTACATATCCCAGGTGTAGACAATTGGGAAGAGGATTATCTCGGCCGTCAGACTTTACATCCGGGGGAGTGGTCGCTCCATCCAGATGTGTTTTCTCAGATTGTTCAGATGTGGGGTCTTCCAGAAATAGATCTGATGGCTTCCCATCTAAACAAGAAACTTCCCAGGTACCTGTGGAGGTCCTGGGATCCTCATGCGGATGCAGTGGATGCGTTAGCAGTTCCTTGGTGTTACCAACCTGCTTATATCTTCCCGCCTCTAGTTCTTATTCCAAGAGTGATCTCCAAGATCATCAGGGATTAATCATTTGTGTTTCTGGTAGCTCCAGCATGGCCTCACAGGTTTTGGTATGCGGATCTTGTCCGGATGTCCAGTTGCCAACCTTGGCCACTTCCTTTAAGACCAGACCTTGTCTCTCAAGGTCCATTTTTCCATCAGGATCTCAAATCATTAAATTTTGAAGGTATGGAAATTGAACGCCTAGTGCTTAGTCATAGAGGTTTCTCTGACTCAGTGATTGATACTATTTTACAAGCTCGTAAATCTGTTTCTAGGAAGATTTATTATCGAGTTTGGAAGACTTATATTTCATGGTGTTCTTCTCATAAATTCTCCTGGCATTCTTTTAGAATTCCTAGAATTTTACAGTTTCTTCAGTATGGTTTGGATAAAGGTTTGTCTTCAAGTAACTTGAAGGGACAAATCTCTGCTCTTTCTGTTTTATTTCACAGAAAGATTGCTAAGCTTCCTTATATTCACTGTTTTGTGTATAGGCTTTGGTCCGTGTCAAGCCTGTCATTAAATCAATCTCTCCTCCTTGGAGTCTTAATTTGGTTTTGAAGGCTTTACAGGCTCCTACTTTTGATCCTATGCATTCTTTGGATATGAAACTACTTTCTTGGAAAATGTTGTTCCTTTTGGCCATCTCTTCTGCTAGAAGAGTTTCCGAATTATCTGCTCTTTCTTGTGAATCTCCTTTTCTTATTTTCCATCAGGATAAGGCAGTTTTGCGGACTTCATTTAAATTTCTACCTAAGGTTGTGAATTCTAACATTAATAGAGAAATTGTTGTTCCCTCTTTGTGTTCTAATCCTAAGAATTATTTGGAGAGATCCTTACATTCTTTGGATGTTGTAAGAGCTTTGAAATATTATGTTGAAGCTACTAAAGATTTCAGGAAGACTTCTAGTCTATTTGTTGTCTTTTCTGGTTCTAGGAAAGGTCAGAAAGCGTCTGCCATTTCCTTGGCATCTTGGTTAAAGCTTTTGATTCATCAGGCTTATTTGGAGTCGGGTCAGGCCCCGCCTCAGAGAATTACTGCTTATTCTACTAGATCAGTCTCCACTTTGTGGGCTTTTAAGAATGAAGCTTCAGTTGATCAGATTTGCAAAGCAGCAACTTGGCTTCTTTGCATACATTTACTAAATTCTACTGTTTTGGTGTATTAGTGTTTATCTAGCTCCAAGAGGAACAATAATTTATTTTTTATTTTTGGTTAGGTAGAGCATATCCTAGATTCACATGCTTATTTAATCCAGATACCTGAAATATCAGGGTTTAGACATGCTGACCACCAGCAGTTGAATGCATGTATTCCTTTCTAATGTATAAATGGGGGTGTATGAGAGAATGGGAAATATTGCTGATAATCTAGATTCTGGTGCCACCCTTAATCAGTAATGAAATTAAATTTATACAGGGAGATATAGTATCAGACCATATATTAATGGTCTGATAAAGTAAGGGAAATGAAGGCACACAGAGAATTTATTTCATACCAAAAATAAATTTATTAATTATAATCCCTTGTCACATTTCGTGAAAAACTCTGCATTTGACTCAAACCAACACAAAATGAGGTAAACACCATATATATACAACACCTTACATCTAAAGTAACAATGCCTGCAGGATATCTATAAAGCATACGTATGCTGCTAAGTCTGATAATATCTAAAACACACATTAATCAGGTTGCTAGATTGTATATAGACCTAAAATAGAACAATAGTGCACATATCCTAATATTAGTTATAACATGTCTAAAGCAGTGTGTCAAAACATAACATAATGGAAAAAGTAAAATAAACCGCTGAGAAAAGTCTCTCTCAGAAGCTAGGAGGAAACACAGTTAGATCCTGCACTCAGTCCAGGAAAATGCAAAGTGAAAATACAGTCCTTTATGCAAAAGGTAAAGTAAACGTATTAGTTCTTACTGTGATCTGTTCCCAAAAGTAAGATTTTAAATCCCTTGCCAGGATAGAGCATGCAGCGGTGAAACAAACTAGCTCTGTGTCCCAGGAGATTTTTCAAAGAAGCAGACCGCTCTCTCTGTGGCGTCTGATGTCACTGGGGGGGGAGGTGGTATAGCTTTGCAAGCTCTTCCAATCGGACTTGTAGGTAAAGTGCACTTTCCGTGTGTAGTAGTGATCAGCTGTACCGGCATCCGCCGCACCGAGAAAGAACCAGGCTTTCCCTAGGCTGATAGATCAAAAGCATCGGAGCGTACGTCAGAATATACGCAAACTTGCTCAGGTGGATATGATATGTATGTTCCTCTCGCTCTTGGCTTACGTGCATTTACTTAGACTCCACAGGTGCCTGTTTTCCAAGTCCTGTATTCGCTTCACAGGGCAACAGATGAAACACCAAACAGTCCTTATAGTAGCACAGACCATATGTTTTTTTGCAGCATGTTTCTTTAAAGTCAGCACATAAAACAGGTATGCAGATAAAGTGCAGGCAGTAAAAAGGTATAAAAGGCTATGCGTGTCCCATAGACCTTAGAACCTTAAACAGTTCTTATACACAGGAGTTAGTCGACCTGCTCCTGAATAAAACACTTCAGTGTTAAAAACACAAACCAATGGTTGTGAGAGTCCATAAGACCTTATTCTTGGGAATTACACCATCCCTCCTACTTCCCCTTCCCTCCAAGTAGTTATTTTCCTTATTAAAGGGAGGTAAAGGAAAGAGGTGTTAAGTAATTTTATGTTATTGTTTATCTTCAATCAAGCTTTTTCCCTCAATGGATATTTCCTAGAAGAGAGAGATTCATTAGAGTACTGCTAGTGCAATGTAATTCTTCTCTATGGAGGTTTTAAAGCTGTTTTATTTACTTATAGTTTTGGGGGTCCCTCTGTATATATAAAGGAAGTGGATGTGTTGGGGGGTTTTTTTGTTTGTTTTTTGAGAAACTGATTTTACTTTTTCTCACGTTACATTTTTTTTATGACGCCCCCTGCTCTGGCGGTCTCGGGTACCTCAGAGCTCCAGTCGCATTTTTGACATTCTGGAGCGCTAAGGAAGCAGCAGTGGTGCTGTTTAGAGTGGGGGCTAAGCATACTCTCTTCTCCTGTGGACAAGGAAGGAGTTAAGTCTTCCCACCACCAGAGAGTGTTTTTGGCACACTCCCCGCCGTCTTTTTTTTGTCTCTCTGGGAAGCCGGATACCGGGAGCACAGCAGTTCAAGCACTGCTTGCCTCATGTGTCACCAGAGATTCTCAGGAGGGGGTAAGATCCCTATACCGGAGCAAGGGGAGCATATTTGGAGATATTAAAATATATTGGAAAATTATATTTAGAATTTTGGGGCGTTTTTTTTGTGCTATACTGCAGCAAGCTGCAAATCTATTTACATAGAGGTTTTTTGTCACTTTACTCTCGGATATGGAGCAATCTGAGACTGCAGCCACTAATACTATTTTCTGAGGGTAGTCCCTCAGATGCTATTATCCCTGTAGTGTTTAATGTGTAAATTGGTCATGGTCTGTCCACCTGTGCAGCTTTGCCGCACTTACTTTGCTTCTGTTCTACAGTCTCATTCTCAGGGCTCCAGCTCAATCTCTCTACTGTGGGACATCCACCTATATATACATATTATCCAGGGTTGAGTCACTGTATTTGCGCCAAATTTTGAATCTCATGTGCAGTCTGCAGTGTCTGAGGCTATAGCGGCAATGCTGCCTCGCAATTAAGTGTCAAATCAAGTATAAACATATTTCCTTTAGCTCCTCTTCCAAGGTCATTACTCCTGCCTGCACTTCTTAGGTCAAGCAGTTGCACGGTTCTGATGCTGAAAGATCATCTGATAGCACGGAAAGGCGAGGTTTCATCATATAAGGAACCAGAGGACATTACCTTTCAGTTTAAGATGGATCATCTGCTATCCTTACTTAAGGAGATGTTAAGTACTTTAGAAGTACAGGAATCTAGATCAGTTGAGGACAAGCCGGCACAGAAGTTAGACCTCATTTTCAGACCCAAGTATAGGGCCCCTGAAACATTTCCTTTTCTGTCATTGGTTTCAGAAATGTATTTCTAATTAATAGGATAAGCCAGAAGTCCCTTTAACTCATTCCCTACTTTTAAGAAGCATTCCCTGTTCCTGAAGCCAATTTGGAATTATGGGGGACTGTTCCCAAAGTAGACGGTGCCATATCTTCCTTAGCCAAAACTACTACCATTAATCTGGAGGACAGTACTTCTTTCAGGGACCCACTGTACAGGAAATTGGGTTAGAGGATATCAAGATCATATTCAATCCCAAAAGACAGCAAATTCTTTAATTTGTGATGCAATCATCCAGATCATTTGCATCAATGCTAAGAATACAACACTTGTCAGCTGACATGGTTTCTAAGTCCACTATTTAAGGGTAAGAACCTGTTCGGTCCTGGATTGGACTCAATTATTTCTACGATGACAGGAGGCAAAGAAGCTTTCTTGCAACAAGATAAGACGTCTAGGCCTAAGGGAAATTCTATTGGCTTTCGTTCCTTTCCCCAAAACAAGAACCAGTGGCCTTTCTCTTATTCCAAGACGAATGTCCTCCAAGTCCACCTGGAGACCAAATCCAGTCTGGATCAAGTCCAAACAGACCAAGAAGTCTACGTCTGATTCAAAAAACAGCATGAAGGTGTGGCCTCAGAGACTCTTCTTTGGTAGAGGCATGGACTTGGTCTGTTCAGGACCCTTGGGTGCTGGAGATTGTTTGTTTGTTTGTTTGTTTGTTTGTTTGTTTGTTTCCCAGGGTTACTGAATAGGATTCAGATCTCGGACTTCGCAGGGAATGTTTATCCTGTCTCACATTTCAAGAAAAAAGAGTGACTTTAATTTGGTAACGTTAAAGACCTAGAGGACATTGGGTCATTGTCCCTGTTCCATTGCAGACCAAGGAAAGGGGGGTTACTCTAACCTTTTCATTGTTCCAAAGGAGGAGGGGACCTTCAGACCAATCCTGGACCTAAGGATTCTCATAAAGTTCTTAAAGATTCCCTCCTTCAAGATGGAAACCATCAGATCAATTCTGCCAGGGTCAGTTCATGTCCACAATGGACCTGTAGGATGCCTATTTACACATCCAAATTCATCTGGATCATCATAAGTTTCTTTGGTTTGCTTTTCTAAACAAGCACTATCAGTTCACAGCTCTACCACTTTTCGGTCTGGCTACTGCTCACAGGATATTTACAAAGGTTCTGGAAGCTCTTCTTTCAGTGATTTCAGGCTCAAGGAGTAGCGGTGGCTCCTTACCTTGACAATATATTGGTTCAAGCTCCTGCTTTACCTTTAGCAGTCATTCATACAAAGAAACTACTCTGGTTTCTTTGGAGTCACTGCTAGAAGGCAATGGGGAAAACGGTTCTTATGCCTCAAGCGAATGTGTGGTTTTTTTTTGGGGAGTTATCATCGACCCATCTGTAGCTCAGTACATGGAGGTCGTAGGTCTCATGGTAGCAGCATCAAATGCTATCTTTGAAGGTCCTTTACTTGTTGGCCATTTCTTTGGCTTGAAGGGTTTGAGTTATTTGCTTAGTCTGCTTTATTTGGTGTTCCATCAGGATAAGGCTGTGTCATGTACGGTGTCAGTTTGTTTTTGTTTTTTTGCCAAAGATAGTTTCAGCGGAAAACATTAATCAGGAAAGTTATTCCTTCAATATGTCCTAATTTGGATGTGGCCAGGGCATTGAAATTTGATTCAAAGGCTTCAAGGGATTTTCGTCAGTCTTCAAGCTTGTTTGTCTTGTATTCTGGAAAATGCAAGGGTTAGAAGGCTACTTATGTGTCTTTGTCATTTTGGTTGTGGAGATTTGATTCACAAAGCCAACTTGGAGGCGAGTCAACAACCGCCTGCCAGAATTACAGCTCATTCTACATGTTCTGTCTCTACTTCCTGGGCCTTCAAGAATGAGGCTTAGGTGGAACAGATATGCAAGGCTGCAACATGGTCTTCTTTACTTACCTTCATCAAATTTTATCAGTTTGATGTTTTCGCCTCGGCGGAAGCAGCTTTTGGAAGTAAAGTCCTTCAGGCAGTGGCTCCTGGTAAATAGATGCCGGTCGTTTTTTTTTTTGTTTTGTTTTGTGGACTTCTCAGCTTGGGTATTAGTTTCCAAAAGTAAGGTCTTGGGGACTCGCACAACCATTAGAAAAAAAACATAATTTATTCTTACTTGGTTGTGAGACTCCATGAACCCGCTTATTTTTTTGGTTGTGGCAGTTTTAGTTTGCACCTCCCTTTACCCTGCTATCTTTCTTTCTTCTGATCCTTGGCTATATGAACTACTGGGAAGGAAGGGGTGTAGAAGGGATATTTAAAGCTCTGGTGTGGGGTGTCTTTGCCTCCTCCTGGTAGCCAGGTGATGTAATTCCCAAGAGTAAGGTCTCAGACTCTTGCAACCAAGAAATAATTTAATTTATCAGGTAAAAATACATAGTTTTTTCTCAAAAGCAATAAAACACTTCATTAATATCAGGCATTTTAGCTTACTACTTTTACTACTGTACTCTCACACAATTAAACTATACTAGAAACTTAGTTTGTTTTGCATTGTTTTTTTGTATGTCTGTAGTAACATGTTTCTGTATGGCTTCAACCGAAAGCTTTGTGCATAGCTTTTTTTTTTTTTTACCTAATAAGTATTTTTTTCCCCCTCTTTATTCATTTACACTTTGATGTTTGACAGACAGAATGTCCACCTTGCTGTCCATGCTGAAAACTTCAGCTCGGAAATTGTAAGTGTGAAAGAAATGCGTGACATCTGGTCATGGATCCCAGAAAGATTTGCTCTGTCTCAGCCACTACTGCTCTTCACCAACCAGGAGCATGGTAACAGTCTCAGCAGGTGAGTTTTGTCATCTTCTTCACTAATTGTGTAATTTATTTATACAAAAAAAAATTAACCTTCTTTTTATTTTTCGCCTACCAACACCTATGCTCCTTCACCTCCATCTATCAGATCAATTCATACTGGTTGATGGGATTAAACCCACGCATAATTTCTTTTTCTTCATAAAGGGAAAGAGTCCACAGCTGCATTCATTACTTTTAGGAAATAAGAAACTGGCCACCAGGAGGAGGCAAAGACACCCCAGCCAAAGGCTTAAATACTCCAACCACTTCCCTCATCACCCAGTCATTCTTTGCCTTTCGTCCCAGGAGGTTGGCAGAGAATTGTCAGAAGTTTGTTTTCATCTCTTATGGATGGTAGTACTCTTTGACGTAGGACAGAAGTTTTACATAATCCTGTCAGCCTCTCAGTGAGGGCTTGGATGAAAGTTAGAGTCCGGAGATGCAGGAAGAGTCTATCTGCAAAACCATTCCGACTCATTTTAACAACTCCACAAGCAATCTGTGTTGTCGACCTTCACTTTGCTGCCTGCTTTCTTCTCTCAAGTCCATGTCAGAGACGATGCTACTATCCGTCACACTTAAAGGGCTGTGTTCTGTTCCACGGCGTAGATTCCGGTAAGATCGTTTTATTTTACTTCTTTATGAATGTACTGTAAATCATTAGTTCCTGAGAACTTGCATGAAAAATTCAGGATCTCAGTGGGACTCCTTTTGTATCTTGGAATCAAGGGTTAATATCTCCTGAGGGGGATTATGGAACAGGGTTTTTTTTAATCATGTTTATTATGTGATTCAATCTGCTTATGTGTAGTGTTAACTGGGCTTATCGCTTTTTGGAACATAACGGCTTTTCAAAGTGACGCAGCCTTGCGGTTGGGCGCGCTTTTTCTCCAACATAGGTGTGTCCGGTCCACGGCGTCATCCTTACTTGTGGGATATTCTCTTCCCCAACAGGAAATGGCAAAGAGCCCAGCAAAGCTGGTCACATGATCCCTCCTAGGCTCCGCCTACCCCAGTCATTCTCTTTGCCGTTGTACAGGCAACATCTCCACGGAGATGGCTTAGAGTTTTTTAGTGTTTAACTGTAGTTTTTCATTATTCAATCAAGAGTTTGTTATTTTCAAATAGTGCTGGTACGTACTATTTACTCAGAAACAGAAAAGAGATGAAGAATTCTGTTTGTATGAGGAAAATGATTTTAGCAACCGTAACTAAAATCCATGGCTGTTCCACACAGGACTGTTGAGAGCATTAACTTCAGTTGGGGGAACAGTTTGCAGTCCTTTGCTGCTTGAGGTATGACACATTCTAACAAGACGATGTAATGCTGGAAGCTGTCATTTTCCCTATGGGATCCGGTAAGCCATGTTTATTACGATTGTAAATAAGGGCTTCACAAGGGCTTATTTAGACTGTAGACATTTTTTGGGCTAAATCGATTGATATTAACACTTATTTAGCCTTGAGGAATCATTTATTCTGGGTATTTTGATATAATTATATCGGCAGGCACTGTTTTAGACACCTTATTCTTTAGGGGCTTTCCCAAAGCATAGGCAGAGTCTCATTTTCGCGCCGGTGTTGCGCACTTGTTTTTGAGAGGCATGGCATGCAGTCGCATGTGAGAGGAGCTCTGATACTGATAAAAGACTTCTGAAGGCATCATTTGGTATCGTATTCCCCTTGGGTTTGGTTGGGTCTCAGCAAAGCAGATACCAGGGACTGTAAAGGGGTTAAAGCTTAAAACGGCTCCGGTTCCGTTATTTTAAGGGTTAAAGCTTCCAAAATTGGTGTGCAATATTTTCAAGGCTTTAAGACACTGTGGTGAAAGTTTGGTGAATTTTGAACAATTCCTTCATGTTTTTTCGCAATTGCAGTAATAAAGTGTGTTCAGTTTAAAATTTAAAGTGACAGTAACGGTTTTATTTCAAAACGTTTTTTGTACTTTCTTATCAAGTTTATGCCTGTTTAACATGTCTGAACTACCAGATAGACTGTGTTCTGAATGTGGGGAAGCCAGAATTCCTATTCATTTAAATAAATGTGATTTATGTGATAATGACAATGATGCCCAAGATGATTCCTCAAGTGAGGGGAGTAAGCATGGTACTGCATCATTCCCTCCTTCGTCTACACGAGTCTTGCCCACTCAGGAGGCCCCTAGTACATCTAGCGCGCCAATACTCCTTACTATGCAACAATTAACGGCTGTAATGGATAATTCTGTCAAAAACATTTTAGCCAAAATGAACCCTTGTCAGCGTAAGCGTGGATGCTCTGTTTTAGTTACTGAAGAGCATGACGACGCTGATATTAATATCTCTGAAGGGCCCCTAACCCAATCTGAGGGAGCCAGGGAGGTTTTGTCTGAGGGAGAAATTACTGATTTAGGGAACATTTCTCAGCAGGCTGAATCTGATGTGATTACTTTTAAATTTAAATTGGAACATCTCCGCATTTTGCTTAAGGAGGTATTATCCACTCTGGATGATTGTGAAAATTTGGTCATCCCAGAGAAACTATGTAAAATGGACAAGTTCCTAGAGGTGCCGGGGCTCCCAGAAGCTTTTCCTATACCCAAGCGGGTGGCGGACATTGTTAATAAAGAATGGGAAAGGCCCGGTATTCCTTTCGTCCCTCCCCCCATATTTAAAAAATTGTTTCCTATGGTCGACCCCAGAAAGGACTTATGGCAGTCAGTCCCCAAGGTCGAGGGAGCGGTTTCTACTTTAAACAAACGCACCACTATTCCCATAGAGGATAGTTGTGCTTTCAAAGATCCTATGGATAAAAAATTAGAAGGTTTGCTTAAAAAGATGTTTGTTCAGCAGGGTTACCTTCTACAACCCATTTCATGCATTGTCCCTGTCACTACAGCCGCATATTTCTGGTTTGATGAACTGATTAAGGTGCTCGATAGTGACTCTCCTCCTTATGAGGAGATTATGGACAGAGTCAATGCTCTCAAATTGGCTAATTCTTTCACTCTAGACGCCTCTTTGCAATTGGCTAAGTTAGCGGCTAAGAATTCTGGGTTTGCTATTGTGGCGCGCAGAGCGCTTTGGTTGAAATCTTGGTCGGCTGATGCGTCTTCCAAGAACAAGCTACTAAACATTCCTTTCAAGGGGAAAACGCTGTTTGGTCCTGACTTGAAAGAGATTATCTCTGATATCACTGGGGGTAAGGGCCATGCCCTTCCTCAGGATCGGCCTTTCAAGGCAAAAAATAGACCTAATTTTCGTCCCTTTCGTAAAAACGGACCAGCCCAAGGTGCTACGTCCTCTAAGCAAGAGGGTAATACTTCTCAGGCCAAGCCAGCTTGGAGACCAATGCAAGGCTGGAACAAGGGAAAGCAGGCAAAGAATCCTGCCACTGCTACCAAGACAGCATGAAATATCGGCCCCCGATCCGGGACCGGATCTGGTGGGGGGCAGACTCTCTCTCTTCGCTCAGGCTTGGGCAAGAGATGTTCTGGATCCTTGGGCGCTAGAAATAGTCTCCCAGGGTTATCTTCTGGAATTCAAGGGACTTCCCCCAAGGGGAAGGTTCCACAGGTCTCAGTTGTCTTCAGACCACATAAAAAGACAGGCGTTCTTACATTGTGTAGAAGACCTGTTAAAAATGGGAGTGATTCATCCTGTTCCATTGAGAGAACAAGGGATGGGGTTCTACTCCAATCTGTTCATAGTTCCCAAAAAAGAGGGAACGTTCAGACCAATCCTAGATCTCAAGATCTTAAACAAATTTCTCAAGGTCCCATCTTTCAAGATGGAAACCATTCGAACTATCCTTCCTTCCATCCAGGAAGGTCAATTCATGACCACGGTGGATTTAAAGGATGCGTATCTACATATTCCTATCCACAAGGAACATCATCGGTTCCTAAGGTTTGCATTCCTGGACAAACATTACCAGTTCGTGGCGCTTCCTCTCGGATTAGCCACTGCTCCAAGGATTTTCACAAAGGTACTAGGGTCCCTTCTAGCTGTGCTAAGACCAAGGGGCATTGCAGTTGTACCTTACCTGGACGACATTCTGATTCAAGCGTCGTCCCTCCCTCGAGCAAAGGCTCACACGGACATCGTCCTGGCCTTTCTCAGATCGCACGGCTGGAAAGTGAACGTGGAAAAGAGTTCTCTATCCCCGTCAACAAGGGTTCCCTTCTTGGGAACAATTATAGACTCCTCAGAAATGAGGATTTTTCTAACAGAGGCCAGAAAGACAAAGCTTCTGGACTCTTGTCGAATACTTCATTCCGTTCCTCTTCCTTCCGTAGCTCAGTGCATGGAAGTGATCGGGTTGATGGTAGCGACAATGGACATAGTTCCTTTTGCGCGCATTCATCTAAGACCATTACAACTGTGCATGCTCAGTCAGTGGAATGGGGACTATACAGACTTGTCTCCAAAGATACAAGTAAATCAGAGGACCAGAGACTCACTCCGTTGGTGGCTGTCCCTGGACAACCTGTCACGAGGGATGACATTCCACAGACCAGAGTGGGTCATTGTCACGACCGACGCCAGTCTGATGGGCTGGGGCGCGGTCTGGGGATCCCTGAAAGCTCAGGGTCTTTGGTCTCGGGAAGAATCTCTTCTACCGATAAATATTCTGGAACTGAGAGCGATATTCAAGGCTCTCAAGGCTTGGCCTCAGCTAGCGGGGACCAAGTTCATACGGTTTCAATCAGACAACATGACGACTGTTGCGTACATCAACCATCAGGGGGGAACAAGGAGTTCCCTAGCGATGGAAGAAGTGACCAAGATTATTCTATGGGCGGAGTCTCACTCCTGCCACCTGTCTGCTATCCACATCCCGGGAGTGGAAAATTGGGAAGCGGATTTTCTGAGTCGTCAGACATTGCATCCGGGGGAGTGGGAACTCCATCCGGAAATCTTTGCCCAAGTCACTCAACTTTGGGGCATTCCAGACATGGATCTGATGGCCTCTCGTCAGAACTTCAAAGTTCCTTGCTACGGGTCCAGATCCAGGGATCCCAAGGCGGCTCTAGTGGATGCACTAGTAGCACCTTGGACCTTCAAACTAGCTTATGTGTTCCCGCCGTTTCCTCTCATCCCCAGGCTGGTAGCCAGGATCAATCAGGAGAGGGCGTCGGTGATCTTGATAGCTCCTGCGTGGCCACGCAGGACTTGGTATGCAGATCTGGTGAATATGTCATCGGCTCCACCTTGGAAGCTACCTTTGAGACGAGACCTTCTTGTTCAGGGTCCGTTCGAACATCCGAATCTGGTTTCACTCCAGCTGACTGCTTGGAGATTGAACGCTTGATTTTATCGAAGCGAGGTTTCTCAGATTCTGTTATCGATACTCTTGTTCAGGCCAGAAAGCCTGTAACTAGAAAGATTTACCACAAAATTTGGAAAAAATATATCTGTTGGTGTGAATCTAAAGGATTCCCTTGGGACAAGGTTCAGATTCCTAGGATTCTATCCTTCCTTCAAGAAGGATTGGAAAAAGGATTATCGGCAAGTTCCCTGAAGGGACAGATTTCTGCCTTGTCGGTGTTACTTCACAAAAAACTGGCAGCTGTGCCAGATGTTCAAGCCTTTGTTCAGGCTCTGGTTAGAATCAAGCCTGTTTACAAACCTTTGACTCCTCCTTGGAGTCTCAATCTAGTTCTTTCAGTTCTTCAGGGGGTTCCGTTTGAACCCTTACATTCCGTTGATATTAAGTTATTATCTTGGAAAGTTTTGTTTTTAGTTGCAATTTCTTCTGCTAGAAGAGTTTCAGAATTATCTGCTCTGCAGTGTTCTCCTCCTTATCTGGTGTTCCATGCAGATAAGGTGGTTTTACGTACTAAACCTGGTTTTCTTCCAAAAGTTGTTTCTAACAAAAACATTAACCAGGAGATTATCGTACCTTCTCTGTGTCCGAAACCAGTTTCAAAGAAGGAACGCTTGTTGCACAATTTGGATGTTGTTCGCGCTCTAAAATTCTATTTAGATGCTACAAAGGATTTTAGACAAACATCTTCCCTGTTTGTTGTTTATTCAGGTAAAAGGAGAGGTCAAAAAGCAACTTCTACCTCTCTCTCTTTTTGGATTAAAAGCATCATCAGATTGGCTTACGAGACTGCCGGACGGCAGCCTCCCGAAAGAATCACGGCTCATTCCACTAGGGCTGTGGCTTCCACATGGGCCTTCAAGAACGAGGCTTCTGTTGATCAGATATGTAGGGCAGCGACTTGGTCTTCACTGCACACTTTTACCAAATTTTACAAGTTTGATACTTTTGCTTCTTCTGAGGCTATTTTTGGGAGAAAGGTTTTGCAAGCCGTGGTGCCTTCCATTTAGGTGACCTGATTTGCTCCCTCCCTTCATCCGTGTCCTAAAGCTTTGGTATTGGTTCCCACAAGTAAGGATGACGCCGTGGACCGGACACACCTATGTTGGAGAAAACAGAATTTATGTTTACCTGATAAATTTCTTTCTCCAACGGTGTGTCCGGTCCACGGCCCGCCCTGGTTTTTTAATCAGGTCTGATAATTTATTTTCTTTAACTACAGTCACCACGGTACCATATGGTTTCTCCTATGCTATTATTCCTCCTTAACGTCGGTCGAATGACTGGGGTAGGCGGAGCCTAGGAGGGATCATGTGACCAGCTTTGCTGGGCTCTTTGCCATTTCCTGTTGGGGAAGAGAATATCCCACAAGTAAGGATGACGCCGTGGACCGGACACACCGTTGGAGAAAGAAATTTATCAGGTAAACATAAATTCTGTTTTTTTTGGACTGTACGGTTCACCTTGTGATCGGGCGTGTTTACGTTATGGTTTCGCATTTCCACATTCCTGACTGTGTGGCGATGGAGAAATCTAGTCCACTGGGGTCTGGTTCATGGCAGGTGGTAAGTGCCCCAGCCATTGTGGGTGTCAGGTGCTGTTTAAATTGTTTTATATACAGTCCATTTTTTTTTGTATCCTTTATTCAATCATGGAGGATGCTGATGTTGAGATTGTTCAACTTTCTGATTCAGATTCTTCGTCCTGTGACAAATGCAAATTGGCTCCATTGACTCAGGTCAGTCAGTTATGTTCTTAAGGCCGTCCTAGATCACCTTGTTCCTCGGGCTCTGGGATTTTAGGGACTGCTGAGCCATCCACCTCGGGGGGACCTGTCCTCCGGGAGGCGTGTTCCCTACCGCTCCCTACTACTACAATACATGCGGATAACCCAGGTTATGTTTATTCCTCCTTGGGGAGTGGATTGTTCCCCCCCGGAGGTTGTGGCACGTTTTTGCTTTTTCATACTTTTGGCGCTTGCTCGTCTACAAAGTCCAGATGTTTATTTGCGACTCTGCTCGTGCCTGATTGCCCCGGGTCTCTTGGCCATGGGAGGGCCTGTGCAGTTCCCTGCGGGTGTAACTGTTCCTGAGTGTTGTGCCTTTCGTTACAGGCTGGCTCGCCTTTGTGTTCTACTCAGACACGTTTTTGAGTTGTTTGGGGACCCTATTCTTCTCGGCTATGGGACTCCTCAGTCTTCTACTTCGAATCGCTCACCTTGTTAGACATGGAGGGGGATGATGTAATCTCCTTTAAGTCTTGTTAATCGAGATCCTTCCCAGTTTTGTTGGAGGAACAGTGTTTCTGTTCTTCTTGGGCATTAACCTTCGGGTTGCCCTTCATTTTATTTTATCCGGTTAGGATTAATTTTATTTTGTCTTTTTCATGTTATGTTCCCTGCGGGAACTTTTTTCAGGGATCGATACTCTCTGTTGCTTATATGGAAGTTGTTAGGGACACGTTAGTCCCATGTTTGTTTGTTTTTGTCTTTTTTTTTCTCTCTCTCTCTCGCTCTCGCGCTCGCTCTCTCTCTCTCTCTCTCCTCCCTTGCTGGTCAGGTTGGGGCGCCAAGTGCTCAAAATATTATTTATGTTTCTTGTTATTTACTTTACAAGTTTCAGCTAAGCATTCTCAAGAGGACTTGCGGGTCTGTGGGGCTCATGGGATTGTTTCAGTCCTTAAATAGCCGTCTCTCTGGTGACTGGGTCAGTGAATTCTGCTGCGTCACTCTCTGTTGCTTCCGATACCCTCGGAATCTAGAGTATTCCTTCCCACGTGGTGGGAAGGTTAGAGGGTTTAGCGCCTTTTCCGCTGGTCGGGGTGGTTTTGCCTTTAGGAGGCCCTGGGACTTGTCCTTTTTGGACTTGTGCCTTTAGGGTTCTCTTCTTCATTGAGACCTTTTTGGACTTTGTCCGCTTCTCCTTGTGGATTGGGTCCCCTTCTTAAGACTTGGATTCCCTTCGGGAGTTGGTTGTTCCTTTTCGGGACATTATACAGTGAGGTCTTTTTGGGCTCCGGTTAGGGGTCCCTCCCCGGTGTTGGAAATTCTCTGCATTTCCTTCTGGTGTAAAAAAAAAAGTCCTAGGGACTTTCCAAGCATATGGTTCAAGTATTGCCATCCATGTGGCATCCAAACCCATGTTTTACTGTCCTCTGACTTCGTATCTGAGGTGATGTGGAGACTTGCTGTTGCTCTGTTCGGGTGACTTGTCCTCACTGTTCCCCTTGTGCCTTGAGCTTGTGACTAGCTGGACAGCTAGCTTAGCATACCAGTGCTCTCTGGCTACTCTGCACTGTAGCAAACCGAGGGTTGCAAGTTCGATCCCTGGCGAGGTCTACTCAGCCTTTCCTCCTTTTGAGGTTGATAAAATGAGCAGCGCCTTGAGTCCCTTAAGGGGGATTAGCCGCGCTTTCAAGCACAATCATGTTAATGTTGCTTTGACGCCTGTTAGCTTTAGCGTCCTTATATGGCCTTGGGAGGCCTTAGCTCTTTTGAAGTGTTGAGCTCCTGCAAGGGGTGGTCTCTTGCCTTTGGGTCGGGACTTGCAAGAGCTTCTTGCTCTTGTTATCTGGGTTAATCTGGATTTTTCCATGGGAGGTATGTTTTTTATATCAAACGAGGGATTTATGTTCCTGGAAGATTGTTTAATCTAAACATTTGTGGGGCCTGGGCTTCTTGTCCTGATCTTCCGGTTGTCTAGGGGTTTACTCTGCGTTTTCACTTTGTGGATCCCGCTGTGGGATGTTACCGGACCTTATGATACTAGGACTGGCCTGGGGGTTCCAGTTTCCAGGGTACTTTAGGTTTAGCCCTTGTTCTGGCTGTTCTGTTTTTCAACTTGGCCAGATTTACTGCAAGCTGGGGCTCCTTGGGGCTTGCCTTGTGCCGGACGATACGGTTCCTTTGGGACAGCCAACTGATGTACCCTGATGGTGGGCTTTCCTGTCTAGCAATCGAAAGGTTTGCAGTTGCTCAGCTGTTACTCTTGCGCCTGGTATGTGTGCTAGCACAATGGTGTTTTAAGGGGTTCTTTCTGTGTTCGTCAGTGGCCTTGTGTTTTCTCGGTTCTTCCTACGACCTCCTGTCTTATGGGCAGGTGTTTATCGATGCTCTTCTGGGTGCTCGTTGTCCTCCTGGCGGAGGTGTGGTTCCTTATTTAGGGGCCTCTCCTGTGTTCGGGAGATTGGAATAGATGTTTTATCTGGATCGGGGATTGGTCTGCTCTTTGAGTTGTTCCTTTCCATCTGGGTAGCAGCTGCCTCCGCATTAAGGCTTTACTTGGGTGGCTTTGCTAGATCTCCTTGAGTCTAACGTCTGCTCGATTGTCTCTTGGTTGGAGTGGCTGTGTCCATTTTTCCACCCTCTTGGCGGCCGGTCTTGGGGTGCCTTTTTGTTCCCGTGCTTTCAGATCTGCAGTTGCTTGGGCTGGTCCGGCTAGGTGTAGGATCTGAGATCTGTTGTTCATCTTCAGTTCTTGGGGGTGCCAGTGGACCTTGTTTTTTGAGGTTCCTTGCCTCTCCCCCTTTGAGATCTGTGAGTAGGCCTGGTGGACTGGATTGCCTTGAGTGTTCCCTCTGCCTTTGGAGGTTGGGCATTCTGATATTTTGTTCGACCATTTTTTCCTTATGGATAGTCACTGGACTCAGATGTTTATCTTTCGGAGTTTGCTAACCATATGTTTTCTGTTTGCTCAGTCTCTGAGTTTTGAGGACTTTGTCTTCAGCTGTCTTTTTCGGTGCTATTGCATGATGTTTGGGAGATGTTTCTTCTCCTTGATGATGCTCGGTTTGCTCCTTGTGGTTCTACCTGGGTTGGGCGTCGTCTCCCCTTGTTCTCAGGATCCTTTCGGGTCTCTGTGGACTTTGGCCTTCTTTGAAGGGTTCTTTTCCTTTATTGGATCTTGCTGTACCTTTTTGGGTATCCCTTTGGCTCCCCCTTATCCTCTCCATTTTGGTACTTGTGCTAGTAAAGGGTTGTGGGGGGGCCTTTTTCCTTTCTAGTTTTTTTGCCCGGCTCCCACGAAGCAAGGTTTGGTTGGGTTGTAGTTTTTCAGGCCTGGTGCCCTCAGAATGGGCCGCCTATTGTACCCTCCCGTTCTTGCATTCAGTGTCCTCTATAGCTTGGGTATTGTTTTCCCAAAAGTAATGAATGCAACTGTGGACTCTTTCCATTTATGAAGAAAAACTTAAATTATGCTTATCTGATGGAAAGAGTCCATAGCTCCCCCCCCCGTATTTTTTCTGTGGGGCGTCTCATTTTTTATTCTTCTGGCACCTTTTCACCCTGGGATTTCTTCTACTGTTCTGTGTTCCTCTGCAGAATGACTGGGGGATAAGGGAAGTGGGAGGAGTATTTAAACCTTTGGCTGGGGTGTCTTTGCCTCCTCCTGGTGGCCAGGTTCTTATTTCCCAAAAGTAATGAATGCAATTGTGGACTCTTTCCATCTGAAGAAAAGAAAATTATCAGGTAAGCATAATTTAACATTTTTTTTTTGCTTTTTTATGTGCCTTATTACCACAGAAAACATTTTGAGTCTTTTCCTTATTGCTGGACTGTTGGACCAAAGAGTCCAGATAAGTGCATTATCCACCCTGGGCACATAGTATTTGTTAGTCAATGATCTACCAAAGCACATAGACTATTTACATTTAGTTCAGCACCACTCTGCTTGGTTACCTCCACATGCCTTAAAAGGGACATGCAACCCATTTTTTTTTCTTTCTTGATTAAAATGGAGAACACAATTTTAAACATCCTTCCAATTTACTTCTATTAGCAAATATACTTTGTTCTTTTTGTATCCTTTGTTGTACTGGTGGCTAGTACATGCATTCGGTGAACCAATAACATGTTCAGCTACCAATCGGCATCTCCTGAGCCTACCTATTTATCCCTTTTTAGCAAAGAATACAAATTAAACTAAGCAAACTAGATAATAGAAGTAAATTGGAAAGTTGTTTAATATCACATGCTCTACCTGAATCATGTAATGAAAAATAAGTTTCATGTGCCTTTTGTTACTATTATGTATGGTTTATTTCCTGTATTCTGCAGTGCATGTCACATTAGTCTATGCTGATATCTAAATATATCAAGAATGGTGCAAATGCTATAGTATTCATTTATACATGCATATATGGCACACTCAGCATACTCTTTGATAGCCACTTATATAATAGGTGATTTATTCCCACTATAGTCGTTTAATGCATCTATTAGCATGTATATTGCATCATCACTGTATCCTTTATTCTCTAAACAATCAAACACTCAATTAACAATAAAATATGTAAACAAAGTCTACTACAGATGCTAAGAAAATGACAAACTATTTTTTAAAAATGCATATATATGTATCCAAATACAACATTAAGAAAATAATAAAATGAATGCATGAGTATTAGTTCTTATAAACGCACTGCAATTAAATATTATTGTTTAACAAAGATTCTTATCCTGGACCTGAAACGGATAAAAAGGGACCTAAAACTGTGCTATGAACATACTGTTTTCAAGAAATGTTTGCAATCTTGTATACAAAAATAGAACTAAATTTGTCATAAAGAAATCTACTACTCATATGAAATTCAAACAGTGCATGTGCATTGTTTATTATGCATTTACTGATGTCCTACTGTGTTTAGTGGTCCTCTAATGGTGGTCTTTTAACATGAAGTTATATTTTATACTAGTCTGTGGACCTACCCATTATTTACTGTGGAATTTGATGTAGCTATAGGGCCAGCTGGGTGTTAGTTAGGCCACATGTTAAGATGAGTTTTCTTTTGTTGTTGACTGTGTCATATACACTACTGAAAAGTGTACTCCGTATATTTATTTATTTTTTGGTTTTATTGACAGGTTTTACTTACATTGTGAAGGACATGAGCCTACACTGCTTTTGATCAAAACGACTAACAATGAGGTATGTAAAATCCTTTTAATCTATCATTTTATTATATATTTTTTTTAAACCGTGTAATATCTACAACACCCAGACATACTAGAGTGATCTCTTAAAACATGCATGCTCTACTGACTCGACTATATTATTCTAAAAAAATCATAATACAAATATTCTAAGTGCAATTTAAAATATTTATGTACTGTTAAATTATTTTTGTGTTCTTTTGTATGGAAAAGTTGATTTATGCTTGTATATCTTACTAAATGTGGCATTAGGTAACAATCTACACAGTCGTACCTCGCTTTATTGCGCTTCGCAGATATTGCATTTTTTACAAATTGAAGATTTGTGGCAACCCTGCGTTAAAGCAAGTCTATTTATTGGTGCCATTTTTCTAACATACATACATACATACATACATACATACATACATACATACATACATACATCTTTTCTTTCACTCATGGTTAGTGTTTGGCTGAAGCCATTTATTATCAATCGACTGTGTTTACTCTTTTTGAATCATAATGACAACAGAAACTACCCAAACGACCCTGATCAAAAGTTTACATACCCTGGTGATTTTGGCCTGATAACATGCACACAAGTTGACACAAAGGGGTTTGAATTGCTATTAAAGGTAACCATCCTCAACTGTGATCTGTTTTCTTGTTATAAGTGTGTGTGTGTGTGTGTGTATGTATATAAAAGGTCAATGAGTTTCTGGACTCCTGACAGACCCTTGCATCTTTCATCCAGTGCTGCACTGACGATTCTGGATTCTGAGTCATGGGGAAAGCAAAAGAATTGTCAAAGGATCTGCGGGAAAAGGTAGTTGAACTGTATAAAACAGGAAAGGGATATAAAAAGATATCCAAGGAATTGAGAATGCAAACCAGCAGTGTTCAAACACTAATAAAGAAGTGGAAAATGAGGGCTTCTGTTGAAACCAAACCACGGTCAGGTAGACCAACTATAATTTCAGCTACAACTGCCAGGAAAATTGTTCGGGATGCAAAGACAAACCCACAAATAACTTCCGGTTGAAATACAGGACATGTGGTGTGGCTGTTTCAAGATGCACAATAAGGAGGTACTTGAAGAAAGATGGGCTGCATGGTCAAGTCGCCAGAAGAAAGCCATTACTACGCAAATGCCACAAAGTATCCTGCTTACAATACACCAAACCGCACAGACACAAGCCTCAAACCCTTTGGCACAAAGTCATTTGGAGTGATGAGACCAAAATTGAGCTTTTTGGATACAACCATAAACGCTACATTTGGAGAGGAGTCAACAAGGCCTATGATGAAAGGTACACCATTCCTACTGTGAAACACGGAGGTGGATCGCTGATGTTTTGGGGATGTGTGAGCTACAAAGGCACAGGAAATCTGGTCAGAATTGATGGCAAGATGAATGCAGTATGTTATCAAACAGAACGCCTCATTTTCCATCATTCTCAATTCCTTGGATATCTTTTTATATCCCTTTCCTGATTTATACAGTTCAACTACCTTTCTTTCATGTAATTAGCAAGAGTCCATGAGATAGTGACGTATGGGATATACATTCCTACCAGGAGGGGCAAAGTTTCCCAAACCTTAAAATGCCTATAAATACACCCCTCACCACACCCACAATTCAGTTTTACAAACTTTGCCTGAGGTGGTGAAGTAAGTTTGTGCTTAAGATTCTTCGTTGATATGTGCTTCGCAACAGGTTGAAGCCCGGTTTTCCTCTCGAAGTGCAGTGAATGTCAGAGGGATGTGAAGAGAGTATTGCCTATTTGAATACAATGGTCTACCTCTAGGGGATCAATTTCATAGGTTCTCTGTTATCGGTCGTAGAGATTTCTTCTCCTACCTCCCTTTTCAGATCGACGATATACTCTTATATACCTTTACCTCTACTGATTCTCGTTTCAGTACTGGTTTGGCTATCTACTACATGTAGAGGAGTGTCCTGGGGTAAGTAAATCTTATTCTTTGTGACACTCTGCGCTATGATTGGGCACTTTATTTATAAAGTTATAAATATATGTCTATAAACTTATATTTGCCTTGATTCAGGGTAATCAGTATTCCTTTTCAATACAGACTGTCAGTTTCATTATTGGGATAATGCATTTATTTTTTTCTTACCTTGAAAAATTTTCATTTGGCCATTTTTTCCTGTGTGCTGTTAGGCTCGCGGGGGCAGAAAATGTTTCTTTTTATTACGTCATTTTTTGGCGCAAAAAATTGTCATTTCCGGCGACATAATTTACGCCGGAAGTTGTATTCTGTTACGCATGCGTATTCAGACATTTTTTTTTGCGCAAAAAAAATGTGGGCGTATTTTTTACTCACTTTATTTAAACATTTTTATTATCATGGCTTCTGGTTTCCAGAAGCTTACTTTTTTGCATTCTTTCCCATTCCTGAAACTGTCTTTTAAGGAATTTGATAATTTTGCTTTATATGTTGTTTTTTTCTATTACATATTGCAAGATGTCTCATCCTGACCCCGGATCAAAATCCTCTAATGAACAGACGCTGCCTGATGCTGGTTCTACCAAAGTTAAGTGTATATGTTGTAAACTTGTGGTATCTGTTCCCCCAGCTGTGGTTTGTGAAAGCAGTCATGATAAACTTTCCAATGCGGATTCTGTATCTATTAGTAATAATCCTTTACCTGTTGTTGTTCCTTCAACATCTATTGTTCAGGATGTTCCTGTTAATGTTAAAGAATTTGTTTCTAATTCTATTAAGAAGGCTCTGTCTGTTATTCCTCCTTCCAATAAACGTAAAAGGTCTTTCAAAACTTCTCATTTTTCTGATGAATTTTTAGGTGACCACCATCATTCTGACTTATCTGTTTCTGATGAGGTTTTTTCCGGTTCGGAAGATTCTACTATAGATATTGATTCTGATAAATCTTCATATTTATTTAAAATGGAGTTTATTCGTTCATTGCTTAAAGAAGTTTTGATTGCTCTAGATATGGAGGAGTCCAGTCCTCTTGATACTAGAACTACTAAACGTTTAAATTCGGTTTATAAATCTCATGTGTTAATTCCGGAAGTTTTTCCCGTTCCTGATGCTATCTCAGATGTGATTGCTAGGGAATGGGATAGTCTGGGTACTTCATTCACTCCTTCTCCAAGGTTTAAGAAATTGTACCCTGTGCCATCTGATAGACTGGAAATTTGGGATAAAATCCCTAAAGTCGATGGGGCTATCTCTACTCTTGCCAAACGTACTGCTATTCCTACGGCAGATAGCACTTCGTTTAAAGATCCTTTAGATAGGAAAATTGAATCTTTTTTTGAGAAAAGCTTATTTATGTTCAGGTAATCTACTTAGACCTGCTATCTCTTTGGCTGATGTTGCTGCAGCTTCAACTTTTTGGTTGGAGACTTTAGCTCAACAAGTGACAGATCATAACACATATAGCATTGTTAAACTTCTTCAACACGCTAATAATTTCTCCAACATAGGTGTGTCCGGTCCACGGCGTCATCCTTACTTGTGGGATATTCTCCTCCCCAACAGGAAATGGCAAAGAGCCCAGCAAAGCTGGTCACATGATCCCTCCTAGGCTCCGCCTACCCCAGTCATTCTCTTTGCCGTTGTACAGGCAACATCTCCACGGAGATGGCTTAGAGTTTTTTAGTGTTTAACTGTAGTTTTTATTATTCAATCAAGAGTTTGTTATTTTAAAATAGTGCTGGTATGTACTATTTACTCTGAAACAGAAAAGAGATGAAGATTTCTGTTTGTAAGAGGAAAATGATTTTAGCAACCGTTACTAAAATCGATGGCTGTTTCCACACAGGACTGTTGAGAGGAATTAACTTCAGTTGGGGGAAACAGGGAGCAGACTTTTGCTGCTTGAGGTATGACACATTTCTAACAAGACGATGTAATGCTGGAAGCTGTCATTTTCCCTATGGGATCCGGTAAGCCATTTTTATTACATGAAGAGAAAAAAAGGGCTTCACAAGGGCTTTTAAGACTGTAGACATTTTCTGGGCTAAAACGATTTATACATAAGCATATTTTATACTCCATAGCCTTGAGGAATTATTTTAATCTTGGGAACTATGTAAAATAACCGGCAGGCACTGTATTGGACACCTTATTCTCTAGGGGCTTTCCCTAATCATAGGCAGAGTCTCATTTTCGCGCCTCTATTGCGCACTTGTTTTTGGGAAGCATGACATGCAGATGCATGTGTGAGGAGCTCTGATACATAGAAAAGACTTTCTGAAGGCGTCATTTGGTATCGTATTCCCCTTTGGGCTTGGTTGGGTCTCAGCAAAGCAGATACCAGGGACTGTAAAGGGGTTAAATATAAAAACGGCTCCGGTTCCGTTATTTTAAGGGTTAAAGCTTCCAAATTTGGTGTGCAATACTTTTAAGGCTTTAAGACACTGTGGTGAAATTTTGGTGAATTTTGAACAATTCCTTCATACTTTTTCACATATGCAGTAATAAAGTGTGTTCAGTTTAAAATTTAAAGTGACAGTAACGGTTTTATTTTAAAACGTTTTTTGTACTTTGTTATCAAGTTTATGCCTGTTTAACATGTCTGAACTACCAGATAGACTGTGTTCTGTATGTGGGGAAGCCAAGGTTCCTTCTCATTTAAATAGATGTGATTTATGTGACACAAAATTTAGAGAAAATGATGCCCAAGATGATTCCTCAAGTGAGGGGAGTAAGCATGGTACTGCATCATCCCCTCCTTCGTCTACACCAGTCTTGCCCACACAGGAGGCCCCTAGTACATCTAGTGCGCCAATACTCCTTACTATGCAACAATTAACGGCTGTAATGGATAATTCTATCAAAAACATTTTAGCCAAAATGCCCACTTATCAGCGAAAGCGCGACTGCTCTGTTTTAGAAAATACTGAAGAGCATGAGGACGCTGATGATATTGGTTCTGAAGTGCCCCTACACCAGTCTGAGGGGGCCAGGGAGGTTTTGTCTGAGGGAGAAATTTCAGATTCAGGGAAAATTTCTCAACAAGCTGAACCTGATGTGATTACATTTAAATTTAAATTGGAACATCTCCGCGCTCTGCTTAAGGAGGTGTTATCTACTCTGGATGATTGTGAGAATTTGGTCATTCCAGAGAAATTATGTAAAATGGACAAGTTCCTAGAGGTCCCGGGGCCCCCCGAAGCTTTTCCTATACCCAAGCGGGTGGCGGACATTGTAAATAAAGAATGGGATAGGCCCGGTATACCTTTCGTCCCTCCCCCCATATTTAAGAAATTGTTTCCTATGGTCGACCCCAGAAAGGACTTATGGCAGACAGTCCCCAAGGTCGAGGGGGCGGTTTCTACTCTAAACAAACGCACCACTATACCCATAGAAGATAGTTGTGCTTTCAAAGATCCTATGGATAAAAAATTAGAGGGTTTGCTTAAAAAGATGTTTGTTCAGCAAGGTTACCTTCTACAACCAATTTCATGCATTGTTCCTGTCACTACAGCAGCGTGTTTCTGGTTCGATGAACTAGAAAAGGCGCTCAATAATAATTCTTCTTCTTATGAGGAGATTATGGACAGAATTCATGCTCTCAAATTGGCTCATTCTTTCACCCTAGACGCCACTTTGCAATTGGCTAGGTTAGCGGCGAAAAATTCTGGTTTTGCTATTGTGGCGCGCAGAGCGCTTTGGCTAAAATCTTGGTCAGCGGATGTGTCTTCCAAGAACAAATTGCTTAACATTCCTTTCAAGGGGAAAACGCTGTTTGGCCCTGACTTGAAAGAGATTATCTCTGATATCACTGGGGGCAAGGGCCACGCCCTTCCTCAGGATAGGTCTTTCAAAGCCAAAAATAAACCTAATTTTCGTCCCTTTCGCAGAAACGGACCAGCCCCAAGTGCTACGTCCTCTAAGCAAGAGGGTAATACTTCTCAAGCCAAGCCAGCCTGGAGGCCAATGCAAGGCTGGAACAAAGGAAAGCAGGCCAAGAAACCTGCCACTGCTACCAAGACAGCATGAGATGTTGGCCCCCGATCCGGGACCGGATCTGGTGGGGGGCAGACTCTCTCTCTTCGCTCAGGCTTGGGCAAGAGATGTTCTGGATCCTTGGGCACTAGAAATAGTCTCCCAAGGTTATCTTCTGGAATTCAAGGGGCTTCCCCCAAGGGGGAGGTTCCACAGGTCTCAATTGTCTTCAGACCTCATAAAAAAACAGGCATTCTTACATTGTGTAGAAGACCTGTTAAAAATGGGAGTGATTCATCCTGTTCCATTAGGAGAACAAGGGATGGGGTTCTACTCCAATCTGTTCGTAGTTCCCAAAAAAGAGGGAACATTCAGACCAATCTTAGATCTCAAGATCCTAAACAAGTTTCTCAAGGTTCCATCGTTCAAAATGGAAACCATTCGAACAATTCTTCCTTCCATCCAGGAAGGTCAATTCATGACCACGGTGGATTTAAAGGATGCGTATCTACATATTCCTATCCACAAGGAACATCATCGGTTCCTAAGGTTCGCATTCCTGGACAAGCATTACCAGTTTGTGGCACTTCCGTTCGGATTAGCCACTGCTCCAAGAATTTTCACAAAGGTACTAGGGTCCCTTCTAGCGGTGCTAAGACCAAGGGGCATTGCAGTAGTACCTTACTTGGACGACATTCTGATTCAAGCGTCGTCCCTTCCACAAGCAAAGGCTCACACGGACATTGTCCTGGCCTTTCTCAGATCTCACGGGTGGAAAGTGAACGTAGAAAAAAGTTCTCTATCTCCGTCAACAAGGGTTCCCTTCTTGGGAACAATAATAGACTCCTTAGAAATGAGGATTTTTCTGACAGAGGCCAGAAAATCAAAACTTCTAAACTCTTGTCAAATACTTCATTCTGTTCCTCTTCCTTCCATAGCGCAGTGCATGGAAGTAATAGGTTTGATGGTAGCGGCAATGGACATAGTTCCTTTTGCGCGAATTCATCTAAGACCATTACAACTGTGCATGCTCAGTCAGTGGAATGGGGACTATATAGACTTGTCTCCGACGATACAAGTAGATCAGAGGACCAGAGATTCACTCCGTTGGTGGCTGTCCCTGGACAACCTGTCACAGGGGATGAGCTTCCGCAGACCAGAGTGGGTCATTGTCACGACCGACGCCAGTCTGGTGGGCTGGGGCGCGGTCTGGGGACCCCTGAAAGCTCAGGGTCTTTGGTCTCGGGAAGAATCTCTTCTCCCGATAAATATTCTAGAACTGAGAGCGATATTCAATGCTCTCAAGGCTTGGCCTCAGCTAGCAAAGGCCAAGTTCATACGGTTTCAATCAGACAACATGACGACTGTTGCGTACATCAACCATCAGGGGGGAACAAGGAGTTCCCTGGCGATGGAAGAAGTGACCAAAATCATTCAATGGGCGGAGACTCACTCCTGCCACTTGTCTGCAATCCACATCCCAGGAGTGGAAAATTGGGAAGCGGATTTTCTGAGTCGTCAGACATTTCATCCGGGGGAGTGGGAACTCCATCCGGAAATCTTTGCCCAAATTACTCAATTGTGGGGCATTCCAGACATGGATCTGATGGCCTCTCGTCAGAACTTCAAGGTTCCTTGCTACGGGTCCAGATCCAGGGATCCCAAGGCGACTCTAGTAGATGCACTAGTAGCACCTTGGACCTTCAAACTAGCTTATGTATTCCCGCCGTTTCCCCTCATCCCCAGGCTGGTAGCCAGGATCAATCAGGAGAGGGCATCGGTGATCTTGATAGCTCCTGCGTGGCCACGCAGGACTTGGTATGCAGACCTGGTGAATATGTCATCGGCTCCACCATGGAAGCTACCTTTGAGACGAGACCTTCTTGTTCAAGGTCCGTTCGAACATCCGAATCTGGTCTCACTCCAACTGACTGCTTGGAGATTGAACGCTTGATCTTATCAAAGCGAGGGTTCTCAGATTCTGTCATTGATACTCTTGTTCAGGCCAGAAAGCCTGTAACTAGAAAAATCTACCACAAAATATGGAAAAAATATATCTGTTGGTGTGAATCTAAAGGATTCCCTTGGGACAAGGTAAAAATTCCTAAGATTCTATCCTTTCTTCAAGAAGGTTTGGAGAAAGGATTATCTGCAAGTTCTTTGAAGGGACAGATTTCTGCCTTGTCTGTGTTACTTCACAAAAAGCTGGCAGCTGTGCCAGATGTTCAAGCCTTTGTTCAGGCTCTGGTTAGAATCAAGCCTGTTTACAAACCTTTGACTCCTCCTTGGAGTCTCAATTTAGTTCTTTCAGTTCTTCAGGGGGTTCCGTTTGAACCCTTACATTCCGTTGATATTAAGTTATTATCTTGGAAAGTTTTGTTTTTGGTTGCAATTTCTTCTGCTAGAAGAGTTTCAGAATTATCTGCTCTGCAGTGTTCTCCTCCTTATCTGGTGTTCCATGCAGATAAGGTGGTTTTACGTACTAAACCTGGTTTTCTTCCGAAAGTTGTTTCTAACAAAAACATTAACCAGGAGATAGTCGTGCCTTCTTTGTGTCCGAATCCAGTTTCAAAGAAGGAACGTTTGTTGCACAATTTGGATGTAGTTCGTGCTCTAAAATTCTATTTAGATGCTACAAAGGATTTTAGACAAACATCTTCTTTGTTTGTTGTTTATTCTGGTAAAAGGAGAGGTCAAAAAGCAACTTCTACCTCTCTCTCTTTTTGGATTAAAAGCATCATCAGATTGGCTTACGAGACTGCCGGACGGCAGCCTCCTGAAAGAATCACAGCTCATTCCACTAGGGCTGTGGCTTCCACATGGGCCTTCAAGAACGAGGCTTCTGTTGATCAGATATGTAAGGCAGCGACTTGGTCTTCACTGCACATTTTTACGAAATTTTACAAATTTGATACTTTTGCTTCTTCTGAGGCTATTTTTGGGAGAAAGGTTTTGCAAGCTGTGGTGCCTTCCATTTAGGTGACCTGATTTGCTCCCTCCCTTCATCCGTGTCCTAAAGCTTTGGTATTGGTTCCCACAAGTAAGGATGACGCCGTGGACCGGACACACCTATGTTGGAGAAAACAGAATTTATGTTTACCTGATAAATTACTTTCTCCAACGGTGTGTCCGGTCCACGGCCCGCCCTGGTTTTTTAATCAGGTCTGATAATTTATTTTCTTTAACTACAGTCACCACGGTATCATATGATTTCTCCTATGCAAATATTCCTCCTTTACGTCGGTCGAATGACTGGGGTAGGCGGAGCCTAGGAGGGATCATGTGACCAGCTTTGCTGGGCTCTTTGCCATTTCCTGTTGGGGAGGAGAATATCCCACAAGTAAGGATGACGCCGTGGACCGGACACACCGTTGGAGAAAGTAATTTATCAGGTAAACATAAATTCTGTTTTTGTCTGTGATGCCATTTTTGATATCATTAGAGTTGATGTCCGGTATATGTCTTTAGCTATTTTAGCAAGACAAGCTTTATGGCTTAAATCCTGGAATGTAGATATGAGTTCTAAATCAACTTTGCTTTCTCTTTCCAAGGTAATAAATTGTTTGGTTCTCAGTTGGATTCTATAATTTCAACTGTTACTGGTGGAAAGGGTGCCTTTTTGCCTCAGGGTAAAAAATCTAAAGGTAATTACAGGGCTGCTAATCGTTTTCGTTCCTTTCGTCAGAAGGAGCAAAAGCCAGATCCTTCCCCTAAAGGAACGGTTTCCGGTTGGAAACCTAATCCAATCTGGAATAAATCTAAGCCTTCCAGAAAGTCAAAACCAGCCCCTAAATCCGCATGAAGGTGCGGCCCTCATTCCAGCACAGCTGGTAGGGGGCAGGTTACTATTTTTCAAAGATGTTTGGATCAATTCGGTTCACAATCTTTGGATTCAGAACCTTGTTTCACAAGGGTACAGAATAGGTTTCAAAGTAAGACCGCCTGTGAGAAGATTCTTTCTCTCACGCATTCCAGTCAATCCAGTAAAGGCTCAGGCGTTTCTGAAATGTGTTTCAGACCTAGAGTTAGCTGGGGTAATTATACCAGTTCCAGTTCTGGAACAGGGTCTGGGGTTTTATTCAAATCTATTCATCGTACCAAAGAAAGAGAATTCTTTCAGACCGGTTCTGGATCTAAAAATATTGATTTGTTATGTAAGGATACCAACATTCAAAATGGTGACTATAAGAACTATTCTGCCTTTTGTTCAGCAAGGGCATTATATGTCTACAAAATATTTACAGGATGCATACCTGCATATTCCAATTCATCCAGATCACTTTCAGTTTCTGAGATTCTCTTTTCTAGACAAGCATTACCAGTTTGTTACTCTTCCATTTGGTCTAGCAACAGCGCCAAGAATCTTTTCGAAGGTTCTCGGTGCCCTTCTCTCTGTAATCAGAGAACAGGGTATTGCAGTATTTCCTTATTTGGACGATATCTTGGTACTTGCTCAGTCTTCACATTCTGCAGAATCTCATACGAATCAACTTGTGTTGCTTCTTCAAAGACATGGTTGGAGGATCAATTTGCCAAAGAGTTCCTTGATTCCTCAGACAAGGGTAACCTTTTTAGGTTTCCAAATAGATTCAGTGTCCATGACTTTGTCTCTGACAGAAAAGAGACGTCTGAAATTGGTTTCAGCCTGTCGAAACCTTCAGTCTCAATTGTTCCCTTCGGTAGCATTATGCATGGAGATTTTAGGTCTCATGACTGCTGCATCGGACGCGATCCCTTTTGCTCGTTTTCACACGAGACCACTCCAGCTTTGTATGCTGAACCAGTGGTGCAGGGATTATACAAGGATATCACAAATAATATCCTTAAATCCCAATGTTCGATCATCTCTAACTTGGTGGATGGATCACCATCGTTTAATTCAAGGGGCCTCTTTCGTTCGTCCAACCTGGACTGTGATCTCAACAGATGCGAGTCTATCTGGTTGGGGAGCGGTTTGGGGATCTCTGACAGCGCAAGGGGTTTGGAAATCTCAGGAGGCGAGATTACCAATCAATATTTTGGAACTCCGTGCGATTTTCAGAGCTCTTCAGTACTGGCCTCTTCTGAAGAGAGAATCGTTTGTTTGTTTTCAAACAGACAATGTCACGACCGTGGCATATGTCAATCATCAAGGGGGGACTCACAGTCCTCAAGCTATGAAAGAAGTATCTCGGATACTTGTATGGGCGGAATCCAGCTCCTGTCTAATTTCTCCGGTTCACATCCCAGATGTAGACAATTGGGAAGCGGATTATCTCAGTCGCCAGATGTTACATCCGGGCGAATGGTCCCTTCATCCAGAGGTTTTTCTCCAGATTGTTCAAATCTGGGGACTTCCAGAAATATATTTGATGGCCTCTCATCTAAACAAGAAACTTCCCAGGTATCTGTCCAGATCCCGGGATCCTCAGGCGGAAGCAGTGGATGCGTTGTCAATTCCTTCGAATTATCATCCTGCTTATATCTTTCCACCTCTAGTTCTTCTTCTGAAAGTAATCTCCAAAATTCTATTGAAGCGCTCATTTGTACTGCTGGTGGCTCCAGCATGGCCTCACAGGTTTTGGTTTGCGGATCTCGTTCGGATGGCCAGTTGCCAGCCTTGGACACTTCCGTTAAGGCCAGATCTTCTATCTCAAGGCCCTTTTTTCCATCAGGATCTCAAATTATTAAATTTGAAGGTATGCAGATTGAACGCTTAATTCTTAGTCATAGAGGTTTCTCTGACTCAGTGATTAATACTATGTTACAGGTTCGGAAATCTGTCTCTAGAAAGATTTATTATCGAGTTTGGAAGACTTACATCTCTTGGTGTTCTTCTCATAAATTTTCCTGGCATTCTTTCAGAATTCCTAGAATTTTACAATTTCTTCAGGATGGTTTGGATAAAGGTTTGTCTGCAAGTTCTTTGAAAGGACAAATATCTGCTCTTTCTGTTCTTTTTCACAGAAAGATTGCTAATCTTCCTGATATTCATTGTTTTGTACAGGCTTTGATTTGTATCAAACCTGTTATTAAGCCAATCTCTCCTCCTTGGAGTCTTAATTTGGTTTTGACAGCTTTACAGGCTCCTCCGTTTGAGCCTATGCATTCTCTGGACATTAGATTGCTTTCTTGGAAAGTATTGTTCCTTTTGGCTATCTCTTCTGCTAGAAGAGTTTCTGAGTTATCTGCTCTTTCTTGTGATTCTCCTTTTCTGATTTTTCATCAGGATAAGGCTGTGTTGCGGACTTTATTTCAATTTTTACCTAAGGTTGTGAATTCTAACAACATTAATAGAGAAATTGTTGTCCCTTCATTATGTCCTAATCCAAAGAATTCTAAGGAAAGATCGTAACATTCTTTGGATGTAGTTAGAGCTTTGAAATATTATGTTGAAGCTACTAAAGATTTTAGAAAGACTTCTAGTTTATTTGTTGTTTTTTCTGGTCCCAGGAAAGGTCAGAAGGCTTCTGCAATTTCCTTGGCGTCTTGGTTAAAGTCTTTAATTCATCATGCTTATGTGGAGTCGGGTAAGTCCCCGCCTCCAAGAATTACGGCTCATTCTACTAGGTCAGTTTCTACTTCCTGGGCTTTTAGGAATGAAGCTTCTGTTGATCAGATTTGCAAAGCAGCAACTTGGTCTTCTTTGCATACTTTTACTAGATTCTACCATTTTGATGTGTTTTCTTCTTCTGAAGCAGTTTTTGGTAGAAAAGTACTTCAGGCAGCTGTTTCTGTTTGATTCGTCTGCTTATAATTTCAGTTTTTTTCCTTATAAGATTAAAACTTTTGATTTGGGTTGTGGATTATTTTCAGCGGAATTGGCTGTCTTTATTTTATCCCTCCCTCTCGAGTGACTCTTGCGTGGAAGTTCCACATCTTGGGTATCTGCTATCCCATACGTCACTAGCTCATGGACTCTTGCTAATTACATGAAAGAAAACATAATTTATGTAAGAACTTACCTGATAAATTCATTTCTTTCATATTAGCAAGAGTCCATGAGACCCACCCTTTTTTTGGGGTGGTTATGATTTTTTTGTATAAAGCACAATTATTCCAATTCCTTATTTTTTTTTATGCTTTTGCACCTTTCTTATCACCCCACTTGCTTGGCTATTCGTTAAACTGAATTGTGGGTGTGGTGAGGGGTGTATTTATAGGCATTTTAAGGTTTGGGAAACTTTGCCCCTCCTGGTAGGAATGTATATCCCATACGTCACTAGCTCATGGACTATTGCTAATATGAAAGAAATGAATTTATCAGGTAAGTTCTTACATAAATTATGTTTTTTCCCACAGATCCTTTGACAATTCTTTTTCTTTACCCATGACTCAGAATCCAGAAACGTCAGTGCAGCACTGGATGAGAGATGCAAGGGTCTGTCAGGAGTCCAGAAACTCATTTACCTTTTATACACACAGACTAATTACAAGCAAACAGATCACAGGTGAGGATGGTTACCTTTTAATAGCCATTCAAACCCCTTTGTGTCAACTTGCATGCATGTTATCAGGCCAAAATCACCAGGGTATGTAAACTTTTGATCAGGGTCATTTGTGTAGTTTCTGTTGTCATTATGATTTAAAAAGAGTAAACAGTTGATTGATAATAAATGGCTTCAGCCAAACACTAACTATGGGTGAAAAAAGTTTTTGTATTATTCATATGCTCTGAAAAATGGCCAAGAAATCATACATTCTGCCAGGGTATGTAGACTTATGAGCACAACTGTACATACATACAGATAGATATATACTGTAAATATAGATATATAAATACTGAGAGAAAAAACTAATTATGCTTACCTGATAATTTTATTTCCATCGTGGGGAGGAGAGTCAGACGCACCCTGGCCACCAGGAGGAGGCAGACACACCCCAGCCAAAGGCTTAAATACCTTCCCCACTTCCCTCATCTACCAGTCATTCTGCCGAGGGAACAAGGAACAGTAGGAGAAATATCAAGGTATAAATGGTGCCAGAAGAACAAAAACTAAATTTAGGTCCACCAACCGGAGCAACGGGCGGGAGCCGTGGACTCTCCTCCCCATGATGGAAATAAAATTATCAGGTAAGCATAATATGTTTTCCATCTAAAGGGGAGGAGACTCCACGGCTTCATTCATTACTTGTGGGAACAAATACACAAGCTCTAGAGGACACTGAATGAAAAATGGGAGGGCAAAAGAAGGCGGACCCTAATCTGAGGGCACCACAGCCTGTAAAACCTTTCTGCCAAAAACTGCTTCCGCCGAAGCAAAAATGTCAAATTTGTAAAATTTTGTAAAGGTATGTAAGGAGGACCAGGTAGCTACCTTACAAATCTGCTCCATAGAGGCCTCCTTCTTGAAGGCCCAAGAAGAAGCCACAGCTCTAGTCGATAGAGCTGTGATCCTCTGAGGAGGCCTAAGTGAATCATGCTCCTCAACCTAAAGGACAAAGCAGTTGAAGAGGCTTTCTGCCCCTTGCGCTTCCCTGCATACACCACAAAAGAGATGTAGATTGTCTGAAATCCTTTGTAGCCTGAAGATAAAACTTCAAGGCTCGAACCACGTCCAAATTATGAAGTAACCTCTCCTTAGGAGAAGAGCGGTTAGGACACAAAGAAGGAACTACTATTTCCTTATTGATGTTACGGTTAGACACAACTTTGGGAAGAAGTCCCAAACCAGTTGCGAAGAACAGCCTTATCAGCATGAAAGACCAAATACGGAGGCTCAAATTGCAAGGCTGCCAGCTCAGACTCTGCGAGCCAATGCAATAGCCAACAGAAAGAGAACCTTCCAGGAAAGAATCTTAATATCAATAGAGTGCATAGGTTCAAACGGAACCCTCTGCAACACCCTCAGAACCAAGTTCAAGCTCCAAGGAGGAGCAGACTGTCTAAAAATGGGCCTGATTCTAGACAGAGCCTGAACAAAAGACTGAATATCCGGAAGCTCAGCAAGCCTCTTGTGCAACAACACAGATAATGCAGAAATCTGTCCCTTCAAGGAACTGGTGGCAAACGCCCATTCTTCAATCCATCCTGGAGAAAGGACAGAATCCTGGATACTTTAACATTGTGCCAAGGATATCCATGCTTCTCACACCAGGACAAGTAAGTCCTCCACACTTTATGATAGATGCGACGAGTGACTGGCTTCCTAGCCTGAAGGAGAGTATCAATCACTCTCTCAGAAAACCCTCTCTTGGCCAAGACTCTTGGTTCAATCTCCACGCAGTCAGCCTCAGATAATCTAGATTTTGATGTTGAAAGGGACCCTGTATCAACAGATCCCTGCAACAGGGTAATCTCCATGGAGGACAATCTAAAAAAAGAAGAAATCTAAAAAAAGAAAAAACAGAAGCGCCACATGGCCCAATATTGTTTGGTCCAAAATTGTAGATCTTAAGATAGACAAACAGACTCACATTTAGGAGAGCACCTCAGTTAGTGCTAATAGGGGCAGTCTGGGATCTATTCGGTCACCCAGAAGACCAACTTCCAGCACAGGAACTGAACTCTATATGGACAGAGAAGAGACACAAGTGCCTATATGGCCTAGTATTGTCGGTGCAAGTAAATAAAGCCAGATATTAATAGGAGTGGTACTCACAATGTATCAAGCACCTCTTTTGATGCTAAGGGAGCATGGAGGGATCAATATGGTCACCCAACAGACTTATGGCAGGGTATCCAGGAGAGAGATGATGGTTCCCAGGATGGTCAAAGTAATAAATGTCCTCAGATAAGGCAGGTGGAGAAAATTCCAAATAAGAGAGAGCAGCAAGTGTTCAAATTCTAAAACAGGCTTTATTAAAATAAGTTAAAATAACAGGCAACGCGTTTCTCAGCCAATGGCTGTTTCATCAGGCTTCATAAAATGTTTACTGAACACTTGCTAGATATTTTTTTTGTTCCATGGAGGACAAGATGACATCCCCACCAGATCTGCAAACCACGTCCTCCGCGGCCATGACAGAGCAATCAGAATAGCCAAAGCTTGCTCCTGCTTGATGCGGGCCACTACACGAGGTAGAAGTGGCAACGGTGGAGAAATGTAAACTAGGTTGAACCCCCAAGGCACCGCAAAGGCATCTATCAGCTCTGCCTGGGGATCCCTGGACCGCGACCCATATCTGGGTAGCTTGCAATTGAGTTTGGATGCCATGAGATCTAGCTCCGGTATCCCCCATCTGTGACAAATCTCTGCAAACACCTTGAGATGGAGAGACTATTCCCCCGGATTGAAGGATTGCCTGCTGAGAAAATCCGCTTCCAGTTGTCAACACCCGTAATGTCGATTGCTGAGGGCGAGCAGCTGTGGGACTCTGCTCATTCCAATATCCGAGAAACCTCCCTCATCCCTAGGCAGCTTCTCGTCCCCCCCTGATGGTTTGTTAGCCACCAAGATAATGTCTGTCTGGAACCTGATGAAGCTGAACGACCCCAGAGGAGGCCACGCCTTCAGAGCATTGTAGATTGCTCGAAGTTCCAGAATATTGATCGGGAGGAGAGACTCCTCTCGAGACCACTTTACCTGTGCCATCTTGGCACCCCAAACAGCTCCCCATCCTGCCAGACGTGTGGCCGTGGTCACAATCTCCCAGGACGGTCTCGGGAAGGATGTGCTTTGGGACAGTTGTTCCGGACGAATCTACCAAGAGATGGAGCCCCTCATTCGATCGTCCAGAGAAATCTGTTGGATAGGTCTGTATGATGGCCATTCCACTGACTCAACATGCACAACTGAAGAGGTCTGAGATGGAACCTGGCGAAGGGAATGACATTGATGCTGGACACCATGAGCCCGATCACCTCCATACTCTGAGCCACAGAGGGACTGTAGGAGGACTGAAGGGCAAGACAGGTGGACGCAATCTTCCTGCATCGCTGATGTGTGAGAAATATCCTCATGGATATAGAATCTATTATCGTTCCCAGGAGCTCCACCCTATTGCTGGGAATCAGGGAGCTCTTTCCTGAGTTTATATTCCAACCATGAGATTGGAGCAAAAGAAGGGCCCTCGAGTGATCCTCTGCGAGACTTAACGACGGCACCTGGACTAGGATGTCATCCAGATAGGGTGCCACAGCAATGCCTCTGGATCTGGCTACTTCAAGGAGCGCCCCAGAACCTTTGTGAAGACTCTCGGGGCCGTCACCAGACCAAAGGGAAGGGCCACAAACTCGAAATGTTGGTCCAGAAACGCAAATCTCAGGAACCTGAAGTGATCCCTGTGGATTGGCACATGAAGGTAGGTATCCTTCAAGTCTATCGTCATGAACTGCCCCTCTTAAACTAGGGGCAGAATAGATATGATCGTTTCCATTTTGAATGATGGAACAGCCAGAAACTTGTTTAAAAAATTTTTAGGTCTAGAATCGGGCAGAACGTGCCCTCCTTCTTTGGGACCATGAAAAAGTTTGAATAGTACCCTAAACCCCTTTCTTCTGGGGGTACTGGTACAATAACTCAGAAGAGAGATCCCTCACACATTCTAGAAAGGTGTCTCTCTTTTCTGGTCTGGAAGACAGATTTGACAGGAGGAATCTGCCCCTGGGCGGATGAGATCTGAACCCTATCCTGTATCCCTGGGCAATAACCTCCAGAGCCCAAGGGTTCTGAACATCCTGCAACCAGGCTTCTGAGAAGAGAGATAATCTGCCCACTACTTGGTCCGATGACAGGTCGGGGGCCGCCTCTTCATGCCGACTTTGTTTCGGCGGGCTTCTTTTTCTACTTGGACTTATTTCAAGACTGAGCTGGCATCCAAGTGCCCTTGGACTGATCCTCTTTCACGGCGGGCTGCTGGTGTTGAGCCTTGTCCGCACGAAAGGGACGAAAAGTAGATCCCTTAGGCTTAACCTTCTTATCCTGCGGTAGGAAAGTGCCCTTGCCTCCTGTAACCGTGGATATGATAAAGTCCAATCCTGGACCGAACAGGATCTTTCCCTGAAAAGGAAGGGATAGCAGTCTAGACTTAGAGGTCATGTCCGCAGACCACTACTTTAGCCACAGAGCCCTGCGGGCTAGTACAGAAAAATCTGAAACCTTAGCATTGAGGCAAATAATTTGCATATTGGCAGCACAAATAAAAGAATTAGCGACCCTCAAGGCCTTAATTCTATCCTGTATCTCGTTGAGTCTCCCTCTCAACCGTGTCCGACAGATTCGCACCAATATGTTGCAGCTCCGGCTACTGCCGCTGCCGGCTGAAAAACAAACCCTGTGTGCTGAAACATTTTTCTTAACATGTTTACCAACTTTTTATCTATGGGCTCCTTAAATGACGAACTATCCTCAAGCGGAATCGCTGTCTGCTTCGCGAGCGTAGCAATAGCACAATCCACCTTGGGGACAGTCCCCCATAGCTCGAGCTGAGAGTCCGGGACAAGGAACAGCTTCTTAAAAGAAGAAGGGGAGAAGGAAGAACCTAATCTCTCCCATTCATTCTTAATAATGTTAGCCATCTTAACAGGAACTGGAAAGGTCTGAGGCACCACCCTGTCCTCATATATACTTTATCAAGCTTAGGAATTGAAGGTTCCTCCTGAAGTTTCATTTCCGGAACCTCGAGAGTAGCAAGCACTTGCTTCAGCAAAACCCGCAAATTTTCCATCCTAAAGTCAGGCTCCTCCGCAGTCTGAGCTTTTAGATGACATAGACTTCGACCCAGAAGGGACGTCCTCTGAAGAGTCGAAGTCATCCTCGTCCGCAGATAATCTTTCCAAAATATCCATTGGTGTATATGACCCCTGGGTCGGATCGCCATATTTCACCTTACGCTTGCTTTAGCAGAACATGGTAAGGCACTAATCACCTTGGACGCCGCCGTTTGCAGTTGATCCGCAAAATCTGGAAGCCAACGGATCTCTCCCGTAGGAGAAATGGTCATTCCCTGGGGAGCTGCATGTGTAATCGGAGATGAATGTAGGGAATGCACCTCACGGGACGGGAAACCCTCAGAGGTTGACGGCTCAGTAGTACGAGATATCCTATTCTTTCTAGATGTCATAACTTTATCAAGGCATATGGAACATAGTTGAGCAGGCGGATCTACCAGAACCTCCTCGCAATAAACACAGGTATGAGACTTTGTTAAAGAGGGAGTACCCTCTAACGTGTCATAGTCCTCCATAGCTTGCGCCTTTTATTAAGGACTAGATATATGAAAAAAGGCACCTTTATAACCTCCAATGGCTGGGGCACTCGCCACCTCCTATGAACCAGACCACAGAAACCGCTTTGTCTCCTGCAACCGCCGGTCAAGCAGAGGAAGTCAAATAGGCCACACCCGGTCAAAAGGAATGCTTCGCAGGACCACTCCCTGCACTAGGGAGAAAAACGCGCCAAATTGGCCACGCAAATACTCCGGGAAATGAAACTAAAAGTCCACCCATTGCCAGAGCCTCATCTCATACATATTGCAGCAATGACACAATAAACAATATTATGTACAGAACCCCCCCTGTTCAATAATCCCCCTACCATGGATATTAACACTTGATTCTATAAAGATAAAAGGTATCACACTGTGACCCTGTCTTCTGCATTATCATTATGTGTATTAAAAAGGAAACAATCTTACCAGAATCTATGACGTGGAACAGGAACACGGCCTCTCAAGTGTGACAGTGTAGTAAAGACGTTTTTTGAGAGATGAAGCGCCATACAGGGGGCTTTAGTACGTATATAGTATGTAACTTGCAATCTAAATAATAAATTACAATGATTGTGTACTGGTATTTAATTAATACTATATTTATTTAAATTTATATTGTTATTGTTCACTCACTTTATCAACACAACTAGTAGATTTCTTTTCATACACTTGATATATACCATTCCGTCACTTTCTCTTCTAGCACCAACCAGAATGATACGATTTCATTTTCTTATAGTTTGCAACATTTGTAGCAATACTCTGTTTATAATTATTTCCTGATACACTAGAACATCGGCCTAAATCTTTTCACATTTTTTCCATCTCCTTAGTTCCGGAGATTTCTTGCTTAATGACTGCATGACAACTTAATAGCAGTCAGATTTTACTTTATTTTCAGATTTCTATGGTCTATTTATATCATTATAGACTTGTCAAACATAAGCTTCGTTCTACAGCAAACGCTTCCATGAAGCCTACTCTGTTTTTATACATATCAACACTTTTAGCTTTGTTCTACATGAAAGCTTCCACAAAGCTGGTTTTACAATATAATTTTGTTCTACAGCAAACGCTTCCACGAAGCCTGCTCTGTTTTTATTGTGTATGTTTAGTCTTATTGTATAATTTTGATTTTATTATGTATTGTTAACCACAATTTCGTACAGGCTACATTTTTTAGGTAAAAGTTTCAATACCCTTATAGTATATATTGTCTTGAATATATTTTAGCATTCGTCAAGCTAATACTAACACACACCGGATGTATATACATTAAATAAAGGGATTCAGGAGAATATATAGTAGTACACCAGTACACAATCATTGTAATTTATTATTTAGATTGCAAGTTACATACTATATACGTACTAAAGCCCCCTGTGTGGTGCTCCTTCTCTCAAAAAAAAATCCTTTTCTCAAATTAGAAACGACTACATTCGACAGGCGTTCCCCTTAGAAGTTGAGCAAATACGTCTAACATTTGGCGCTGTCTATTACACCTTACCTCTTTGTGACTGTAGTAACATCGCTCCTGACATGAACTTGAATGAAGAAAGCAGGCAGCGAAACTGGTCAACGCTGATTTACCTATGGAGCTGTTAAAATGAATCAGGATGGTTTTGCAGAAAGAGACTCCCTGCATCTCCGGACTCTAACTTTCACCCAAGCTCTCACTGAGAGGCTGACAGGACTACTTAAAACTCCAGTCCCATTCCGAAGAGTACTGCCCTCCATAAGAGACTACTCTTCTTCTGACACTTCTCTGCCAACCTCCTGTAACGAAAGGCAAAGAATGACTGGGGGATGAGGGAAGTGGGGGAGGTATTTAAGCCTTTGGCTGGGGTGATTTTGCCTCCTCCTGGTAGACAGGTTCTTAATTCCCACAATTAATGAATGAAGCCGTGGACTCTCCTCCCCCATTAGATGGAATAGAGAATCCAAAACAAAAAGGAAGAGAAAAACCAAATGCCCTATGCCAGCACAATCCATTAAGGGAAATATAGAAAAGATAAAGCTATCAGTGCAGGGGGTGGTGGCTACTGGTCCGAGAGAAACACAAACCCCTCTCCCAAAAACATTGTATTGCTAGCAGATGAATTTACAAAAATCAGTATTTATTAAACCAATCATACATATCAACTTAAAACAATAAATAAGTGCCGATATAAAATTGGTACCAATCCTCCAATGGCCACTGGGAAAAACAAAAAATCCCCTTTAAATGAAAAGAGCTCAAAAACATTATGATGATAGTAATAGGATAAGGTGACTAATGTCAGTGTGTCTGAGCCTTCATAGATGAAAAAAGAACAGCTCATATGATACTCCCATATGCTTATTTCACATCAGAGTCTCACTTAAAGTCCATGCCAAATAACACACAATATTCCAAGCAAGTGACAATGAGCACATAAGTAGCGAGAAGAAAGCAGCAGACAATTTCGTAGAATGTTAGCTAGCAGGGAAGCAGTTCATGCAATGCAAAGACCGGTTAGCATTGGAGAAACATTTAGGCACTTCATGCATTACAGACCATCCGTAAATATGGACATCGAGTACAGGCTCCCAGATCACAACTAAGTATTTTTTACTTGAAAGGTATGACCTACTGAGGGCTTGCCCTCACCTAAGGGACTCTAATGATAAAGCGAGAGAACAGGTTAGATCTTGACAATTTTCTTCATGGCGGTGCAGAGTCCATGTATATGATGATTTGGTCAAGGCTATCCAGGTCATTGGCGCTCCAAAGCTACTTCCCCTGTATGTTTGATGTGTGCTCTGTCTCCCAAGATGGATTGCTATTGGTGAAAACTCGCAGCTTGGTCTGTGTAGCCGGTATGGCATGCAGTCTTCCAAACTGAGTGGATCAGGATGCTCGGCTGGCCTTGCCAAGGTAGTAAAGCAAAACGCTACATGTGTTTTCCTAAGTTTGAGCTGGTGCACCGCTTTTTTTTTCAGATATAGATATATATCTTTATATTTCCAGTGGTCCTGGACAACTTAGAAATTTTGACTTTTTCCTATTTTTGAATGGACTACTAACTTTTTCCCTCTGTGCTAGTAGCTTTTAACCCCTGACTAGTAGACCATAGTGATATTGTTCCACCTGTGTATGAGTTGAGTCTGGTAGCATGTTGTAAGTATCAAAGTTGCCACATTGTATTTGTAGAATGTACATTCTTATTGCAGCACTGACAAACGTACATTTTGTGCTATATGCTACAACTATTATCTAAAGGGATATTATATATCCATGAAAGTGCAATGAATTGTTAATACTCTAGGGCTGTAGGGACCCCATTAGTGCGTATACTGTTACTTCGGAGAGGGTTAAACGGGGCAGAGAGAGAGAGGCTGCAGAGGAAAAGTGGAGAAGAAGGTAAAGTTAAGAGAGAATGGCGAAAAAAAGAGTTCAGATATGAGAGAAGGGAAAGAGAGAGTGTAAAGAGAAGATATGGCCTGAGAGACAAGGAAGAGGGTAAAAAGAGAAACTGAAGAGAGGAGGGAGTCGAGAAAGATAGTTGAGGGCGAAAAGGGAGAGAATTTTTTTTTATTTTTTTAAATCTCCAGTTCTGCTATGTCCTTTTTATAATTGCCAACTGTCTCTGTATTCTCTCAGTTCAACAACTTTCTTTTTCTATCCAGCTGTTGTCTTTCCAGAACCTCTAGTTGATGTTTCTAACTGCTATGAACTTATTTTTGTTAATTTATTACTGTATGTAGCATCATTTAATTTGGCGAGTAACATTTTGTCCTGGCTAGTAGCTTAGGACTTGAAATTTTGATTCATGGGCATGAAATAATAATCTAATTACAATTTGTATCAGTAAGAATATATTACTGTGAGTAAGGATACAGGTACTGTATATGTAAAAATGGAGAAAGAAAAAGGATCTTTGATAATAAATTATCCAATCTTATAACTCTGTGAAAATGTTGTATATAAATTTACCTTGTAATAATATTCATGTAGACGATCATGACACGCATTTTTCAAAATGTAAACACTAGCCATGTGTTGGGTGTTTACTAGAATGACGCTACTTATTCTTGATAACACCCTCTAACGTCCAATTGGTGGACAGCATTTTTCGTGAACCAATAAACAGAGTATAGTGGATTTTCATTGGCCACTTCTGTGAAGTCATATAAAGTGTGGTTTCCCAAAAAGTTTAAATAGCTGGGTGTAATGATAACACTCGGGTATTGCCATTTGTGCAAGTCACATTGTAAAAGGCCTGCATACGGGCTGAAACATGTTTGCTTGGTGTCGCCTCAAGCACATCCCCCAGAACGATGCAGAGGTTCCTGCATATCGGCCGGGAATACTTGGGGGATGAGTCTGTTCCGCACCAGCAGGTTCTGTGTGAGTGAATGTATTTAGTACTGCGGTTAGGTATTCACCTCCTAGGGATTCTCATTCCCCAGCTTACCGCAGTTTTAGGTATTAGGACAATCTTAATTTGTATCCCCTTATTAATTAATAGCCGTTAGTGAACCAGTGAATTTATAACCGGAATGACCTATAGTGTGTTTTTTTTTTTTTTATGATTATCAATAAAGCATTACATTTGATATATTTAGAAAATAGTGCACTTATAATCTCTTTCCCTTTTCCCTTATTTCTGTCACCTTTATTTTCTTTTTCTAATTTTATTCTTATGATCAACCAGATTTCTTTGCTTAAAGGGCCATCATAGTAAGAAAAAAATACATGCTCTAATCTATTAGAGCTTGTAAATTTAAGACTCAACCCTAGATTACTATGTGTTTAACCCTGCTAATCGCACGAATCGTGGAACTAGCGCTGCGTATTAGCTCAGGACCAGCAGTGCTCTGCAAGTCTCAAGTGGTATTTCTACTGTGTGTTTAACTCCCTGCAATACTTGAGTCGTTAGTCTTAAAATTACATGCTTTAACAAGTTAGAGCATGGAATTTTTTTTTCCCAACACTTATGGTCCTTTAAGTAGATACTGACAGAAATATTGTTTTAAGGGGGACAATCAACACCAGAATTGTTGTTGTTTAAGAAGAAAGATAATCCCTTTATTACCCATTCCCCAGTTTTGCACAACCAGCACTGTTATAGAAATACACTTTTTACCTCTGTGATTGCCTTGTATTTAAGCCTCTGCAAACTGCCCCCTTGTTTCAGTTCTTTTGACAGACTTGCATTTTAGCCAATCAGTGCTCACTCTAGGGTAACTTCCCCTGCATGAGCTCAATGTTATCTATATGAAACACATGAACTAATGCCCTCTAGTGGTCAGAATGCATTCAGATTAGAGGCAGTCTTCAAGGTCTAAGAAATTAGCATAATAACCTCCTATGTTTAGCTTTCAACTAAGAATACCAAAGAAAACAAAGCAAAATTGGTGATAAAAGTAAATGGGAAAGTTGTTTAAAATTACATTCCCTATTTAAATCATGAGGGTTTTTTTTTTTGTTTTTTTTTGGAATTGACTGTCCCTTTTAAGGATTTTATGTTGCTTAATGTGACATGAACATCAAAATTTTAAACTTTCATGATTACTATTTGCTATTCTTTTCAGAAGAGCATATTTAGTGTGCATGTATCCTGCATGAGGGGGCGCTGCACTTGTCCTGGGCACTACATAGCAGCAGGGTTTGTAACAATGGATGGTAGCTGTATTTGCTAATACAAACACTTCTGCCATATAGTTCTGAAAACACATTAATGCTCCTGAGCTTAACTATGTATGCTCTTCCACAAAGGATACAAAGAGAATGAAGACGGTTTGATAATGAACGTAAATCAACCGCATGTTTTAATTTTGACTTTAATGTCCCTTTTAAAAAAAATATATAAATGAAAACACAAAATTTTAAAACTGATATCAATGAACTACCTAAGAACAGATTTTTAGTAATGCCCCTCTCTAAGAAAAAATAAGATTTATGCATTTTTTTTTAATTGTCTCATCACTAGGTATGTGGTGCTTACCTCTCAACGGACTGGAGTGAGCGGAAAAAAAGTGGAAACAAGCTTAGCTTTTTTGGCACTGGAGAGTGCTTTGTATTTCGGGTAAGTAATTAATTTGCTTTACATTTTGCTTTTCCTTTGTGTCCTGCCGTACCTATCGTATCTTTTCAAAAAGATCTCTCTTAATTAATATGTTTCTGTCCTTATGTGGATGTATGAGTCTTGACTGGTGAGAAAGTGTAGGTAAACACTTTCTTAGGTGTCTAACTAGATTAAATTGTGTTTTCTTCATAAATGGAAAGAGTCCACAGCTGCATTCATTACTTTTGGGAAATAAGATCTCTCTTAATTAATATGTTTCTGTCCTTATGTGGATGTATGAGTCTTGACTGGTGAGAAAGTGTACGTAAACACTTTCTTAGGTGTTCAACTAGATTAAATTGTGTTTTCTTCATAAATGGAAAGAGTCCACAGCTGCATTCATTACTTTTGGGAAATAAGAACTAGGCCACCAGGAGGAGGCAAAGACACCCCAGCCAAAGGCTTAAATACTCCTCCCACTCCCCTCATCCCCCAGTCATTCTTTGCCTTTTGTCCCAGGAAGTTGGCAGAGACGTGTAAGAATTTTTAATTTTAGTTTTTTGTCTCTTATGGAGGGTGGTACTCTTCGGCATGGAACAGGAGTTTTAAGTAGTCATGTCAGTCTCTCAGTGAGGGCTTGGATGAATGTTAGAGTCCGGAGATGCAGGGACAGTCTCTCTGTGAAACCATCCCGACTCATATTAACAGCTCTTCAAGCAATCGGCGTTGTCGAACTTCGCTCCGCTGCCTGCTTTCTTCTCTCAAGTCCATGACAGAGGCGATGCTACTATTCGTCACACTTGCAAGGCCGTGTTCCTGTTCCACTGCGTTGATTTAGGTAAGATCGTTTCATTTTACTTTATCGTCAATGTACTGTAATGTGAATGTTATGTTATGTTATGTGATTCAATCTGCTTATGTGTGATGTTTATGGGCTCGTGGTTGGAACTTTGAGGCCTTTGGAAGTGACGCAGCCTTTTGGTTGGGCACGCTTTTTTAGACTGTTCGGTTCACCTTGTGTTCAGGCGTGGTTCCGTTCCGTTCCGCATTCCTTACCGTGTGGCGAAGGAGATTCTAGTCCGCAGGGGTCTGGTCATAGGAGGTGGTGAGTGCCCCAGCCATTGTGGGTGTCAGGTGCTGTTTTCTCTTGTTAAGTGTATCCAGTCCACGGATCATCCATTACTTGTGGGATATTCTCCTTCCCAACAGGAAGTTGCAAGAGGATCACCCACAGCAGAGCTGCTATATAGCTCCTCCCCTCACTGCCATACCGAGTCATTCTCTTGCAACTCTCAACTAAGATGGAGGTCGTAAGAGGACTGTGGTGTTTTATACTTAGTTTATTTCTTCAATCAAAAGTTTGTTATTTTTAAATGGTACCGGAGTGTACTGTTTATCTCAGGCAGTATTTAGAAGAAGAATCTGCCTGCGTTTTCTATGATCTTAGCAGAAGTAACTAAGATCCTTTGCTGTTCTCACATATTCTGAGGAGTGAGGTAACTTCAGAGGGGGAATAGCGTGCAGGTTTTCCTGTAATAAGGTATGTGCAGATAAAATATTTTTCTAGGGATGGAATTTGCTAGAAAATGCTGCTGATACCGAAGTAATGTAAGTAAAGCCTTAAATGCAGTGATAGCGACTGGTATCAGGCTTATTAATAGAGATATATACTCTTTTATAAAAGTGTATTTTAAAACGTTTGCTGGCATGTTTAATCGTTATTTACATATGTTTGGTGATAAAACTTATTGGGGCCTAGTTTTTTCCACATGGCTGGCTTGAATTTTGCCTAGAAACAGTTCCCTGAGGCTTCCCACTGTTGTAATATGAGTGGGAGGGGCTATTTTGGCGTTTTTTTGCACAGCAAAAATTACAGACACAGACATCCAGCTTCTTCCTGCATGATCCAGGACTTCTCTGAAGGGCTCAAAAGGCTTCAAAATTCGTATTGAGGGAGGTAAAAAGCCACAGTAGAGCTGTGGCAGTTGTTGTGACTGTTTAAAAAACGTTTTTGTCATTTGTTATTCCGTTTTTGGTATTAAGGGGTTAATCATCCATTTGCAAGTGGGTGCAATGCTCTGCTAACTTATTACATACACTGTAAAAATTTCGTTAGTGTAACTGCATTTTTTCACTGTTATTTCAAAATTTGGGAAAATTTGTGTTTCTTAAAGGCGCAGTAACGTTTTTTTATATTGCTTGTAAACTTGTTTTAAAGTGTTTTCCAAGCTTGCTAGTCTCATTGCTAGTCTGTTTAAACATGTCTGACACAGAGGAACCTACTTGTTCATTATGTTTGAAAGCCATGGTGGAGCCCCATAGGAGAATGTGTACTAAATGTATTGATTTCACCTTAAACAGTAAAGATCAGTCTTTATCTATAAAAGAATTATCACCAGAGGGTTCTGTCCAGGGGGAAGTTATGCCGACTAACTCTCCCCACGTGTCAGACCCTTCGCCTCCCGCTCAGGGGACGCACGCTAATATGGCGCCAATTACATCAGGGACGCCCATAGCGATTACCTTGCAGGACATGGCTGCAATCATGAATAATACCCTGTCAGAGGTATTATCTAGATTGCCTGAATTAAGAGGCAAGCGCGATAGCTCTGGGGTTAGGAGAGATACAGAGCGTGCAAATGCTGTTAGAGCCATGTCTGATACTGCGTCACAGTATGCAGAACATGAGGACGGAGAGCTTCAGTCTGTGGGTGACATCTCCGACTCGGGGAAACCTGATTCAGAGATTTCTAATTTTAAATTTAAGCTTGAGAACCTCTGTGTATTGCTTGGGGAGGTATTAGCTGCTCTGAATGACTGTAACACAGTTGCAATTCCAGAGAAATTGTGTAGGCTGGATAGATACTATGCGGTGCCGGTGTGTACTGACGTTTTTCCTATACCTAAAAGGCTTACAGAAATTATTAGCAAGGAGTGGGATAGACCCGGTGTGCCCTTTTCCCCACCTCCTATATTTAGAAAAATGTTTCCAATAGACGCCACTACACGGGACTTATGGCAGACGGTCCCTAAGGTGGAGGCAGCAGTTTCTACTTTAGCAAAGCGTACCACTATCCCGGTTGAGGACAGTTGTGCTTTTTCAGATCCAATGGATAAAAAATTGGAGGGTTACCTTAAGAAAATGTTTATTCAACAAGGTTTTATTTTACAGCCCCTTGCATGCATTGCGCCTGTCACTGCTGCGGCGGCATTCTGGTTTGAGGCCCTGGAAGAGGCCATCCAGACAGCTCCATTGAATGAAATTATTGACAAGCTTAAGCTAGCTAACTCATTTGTTTCTGATGCCATTGTTCATTTGACTAAACTAACGGCTAAGAATTCCGGATTCGCCATCCAGGCGCGTAGGGCGCTATGGCTTAAATCCTGGTCAGCTGACGTGACTTCAAAGTCTAAATTACTCAACATTCCTTTCAAGGGGCAGACCTTATTCGGGCCTGGCTTGAAGGAAATTATTGCTGACATTACTGGAGGCAAGGGTCATACCCTTCCACAGGACAGGGCCAAATCAAAGGCCAAACAGTCTAATTTTCGTGCCTTTTGAAATTTCAAGGCAGGAGCAGCATCAACTTCCTCCGCTTCAAAACCAGAGGGAACTGTTGCTCATTCCAGACAGGCCTGGAAACCTAACCAGTCCTGGAACAAGGGCAAGCAGGCCAGAAAGCCTGCTGCTGCCCCCAAGACAGCATGAAGGAACGGCCCCCTATCCGGAAACGGATCTAGTGGGGGGCAGACTTTCTCTCTTCGCCCAGGCGTGGGCAAGAGATGTTCAGGATCCCTGGGCGTTGGAGATCATATCTCAGGGATATCTTCTGGACTTCAAAGCTTCTCCTCCACAAGGGAGATTTCATCTTTCAAGGTTATCGGCAAACCAGATAAAGAAAGAGGCATTCCTAAGCTGTGTGCAAGACCTCCTAGTAATGGGAGTGATCCATCCAGTTCCACGGACGGAACAAGGACAGGGATTTTATTCAAATCTGTTTGTGGTTCCCAAGAAAGAGGGAACCTTCAGACCAATCTTGGATCTAAAGATCTTAAACAAATTCCTCAGAGTTCCATCATTCAAAATGGAAACTATTCGGACCATCCTACCCATGATCCAAGAGGGTCAGTACATGACCACAGTGGACTTAAAGGATGCCTACCTTCACATACCGATTCACAAAGATCATCATCGGTTCCTAAGGTTTGCCTTTCTAGACAGGCATTACCAATTTGTAGCTCTTCCCTTCGGGTTGGCCACTGCCCCGAGAATTTTTACAAAGGTTCTGGGCTCACTTCTGGTGGTTCTAAGACCACGAGGCATAGCGGTGGCTCCGTATCTAGACGACATCCTGATACAGGCGTCAAGCTTTCAAATTGCCAAGTCTCATACAGAGATAGTTCTGGCATTTCTGAGGTCGCATGGGTGGAAAGTGAACGTGGAAAAGAGTTCTCTATCACCACTCACAAGAGTCTCCTTCCTAGGGACTCTTATAGATTCTGTAGAGATGAAAATTTACCTGACGGAGTCCAGGTTATCAAAACTTCTAAATGCTTGCCGTGTCCTTCATTCCATTCCACGCCCGTCAGTGGCTCAGTGCATGGAAGTAATCGGCTTAATGGTAGCGGCAATGGACATAGTGCCATTTGCGCGCCTGCATCTCAGACCGCTGCAATTATGCATGCTAAGTCAGTGGAATGGGGATTACTCAGATTTGTCCCCTCTACTAAATCTGGATCAAGAGACCAGAGATTCTCTTCTCTGGTGGCTTTCTCGGGTCCATCTGTCCAAGGGTATGACCTTTTGCAGGCCAGATTGGACGATTGTAACAGATGCCAGCCTTCTAGGTTGGGGCGCAGTCTGGAACTCCCTGAAGGCTCAGGGATCGTGGACTCAGGAGGAGAAACTCCTCCCAATAAATATTCTGGAGTTAAGAGCAATATTCAAGGCTCTTCTAGCTTGGCCTCAGTTAGCAACACTGAGGTTCATCAGATTTCAGTCGGACAACATCACGACTGTGGCTTACATCAACCATCAAGGGGGAACCAGGAGTTCCCTAGCGATGTTAGAAGTCTCAAAGATAATTCGCTGGGCAGAGTCTCACTCTTGCCACCTGTCAGCGATCCACATCCCAGGCGTAGAGAACTGGGAGGCGGATTTTCTAAGTCGTCAGACTTTTCATCCGGGGGAGTGGGAACTCCATCCGGAGGTGTTTGCTCAACTGGTCCATCGTTGGGGCAAACCAGAACTGGATCTCATGGCGTCTCGCCAGAACGCCAAGCTTCCTTGTTACGGATCCAGGTCCAGGGACCCGGGAGCAACGCTGATAGATGCTCTAGCAGCTCCTTGGTTCTTCAACCTGGCCTATGTGTTTCCACCGTTTCCTCTGCTCCCTCGACTGATTGCCAAAATCAAACAGGAGAGAGCATCGGTGATTCTGATTGCGCCTGCGTGGCCACGCAGGACCTGGTATGCAGACCTAGTGGACATGTCATCTCTTCCACCATGGACTCTGCCTCTGAGGCAGGACCTTCTAATACAAGGTCCTTTCAATCATCCAAATCTAATTTCTCTGAGACTGACTGCATGGAGATTGAACGCTTGATTCTATCAAGGCGTGGCTTCTCCGAGTCAGTCATTGATACCTTAATACAGGCTTGGAAGCCTGTCACCAGGAAAATCTACCACAAGATATGGCGTAAATATCTTTATTGGTGTGAATCCAAGAGTTACTCATGGAGTAAGGTTAGGATTCCTAGGATATTGTCCTTTCTCCAAGAGGGTTTGGACAAAGGCTTATCAGCTAGTTCTTTAAAAGGACAGATCTCTGCTCTGTCTATTCTTTTGCACAAGCGTCTGGCAGAAGTTCCAGACGTCCAGGCATTTTGTCAGGCTTTGGTTAGAATTAAGCCTGTGTTTAAAACTGTTGCTCCCCCGTGGAGCTTAAACTTGGTTCTTAAAGTTCTCCAGGGAGTTCCGTTTGAACCCCTTCATTCCATTGATATTAAATTTTTATCTTGGAAAGTTCTGTTTTTGATGGCTATTTCCTCGGCTCGAAGAGTCTCTGAGTTATCTGCCTTACATTGTGATTCTCCTTATCTGATTTTTCATTCAGACAAGGTAGTTCTGCGTACCAAACCTGGGTTTTTACCTAAGGTGGTTTCTAACAGGAATATCAATCAAGAGATTTTTGTTCCATCATTGTGTCCTAATCCTTCTTCAAAGAAGGAACGTCTTTTGCATAATCTGGACATAGTCCGTGCCTTGAAGTTTTACTTACAGGCTACTAAAGATTTTCGTCAAACATCTGCCCTGTTTGTCGTTTACTCTGGACAGAGGAGAGGTCAAAAAGCTTCAGCAACCTCTCTCTCCTTTTGGCTTTGGAGCATAATACGCTTAGCCTATGAGACTGCTGGACAGCAGCCCCCTGAAAGGATTACAGCTCATTCTACTAGAGCTGTGGCTTCCACCTGGGCCTTTAAAAATGAGGCCTCTGAACAGATTTGCAAGGCTGCGACTTGGTCTTCGCTTCACACCTTTTCAAAATTTTACAAATTTGACACTTTTGCTTCTTCGGAGGCTGTTTTTGGGAGAAAGGTTCTACAGGCAGTGGTTCCTTCCGTTTAAGTTCCTGCCTTGTCCCTCCCATCATCCGTGTACTTTAGCTTTGGTATTGGTATCCCACAAGTAATGGATGATCCGTGGACTGGATACACTTAACAAGAGAAAACATAATTTATGCTTACCTGATAAATTTATTTCTCTTGTAGTGTATCCAGTCCACGGCCTGCCCTGTCCTTTTTAAGGCAGGTCTAAATTTTAATTAAACTACAGTCACCACTGCACCCTATGGTTTCTCCTTTCTCGTCTTGTTTCGGTCGAATGACTAGATATGGCAGTGAGGGGAGGAGCTATATAGCAGCTCTGCTGTGGGTGATCCTCTTGCAACTTCCTGTTGGGAAGGAGAATATCCCACAAGTAATGGATGATCCGTGGACTGGATACACTACAAGAGAAATACATTTATCAGGTAAGCATAAATTATGTTTTTGTTTCAATACTTTTAGTCCATATTGATATTTCCTCTATCCAGTTACAGAGGATTCTGATACCGAGACTATTTTAATTTCAGATTCTGTGTCCGGTGACGAATCCAGATTGGCCTCGTTGACACATGTCGACCAGTTTTGTTCCGTATGCCATTTTGGATCGCCTTGTTCCTCGGCCCAGGTAATCAAGGGACTGCTGAGCCATCCGCCTCTGGGGGGTCCTGTCTTCCGAGAGGCGAGTTCCCTACCAATTCATACTTCTACACATGCGGGTAACCCAGTTTCTGATTCCTCCATGCAGGGTGGCTTGTTGATTGTTCGTCTGCAGAGTCCAGGCGTTTCTTTGAGAATGTGCTCATGCCCTATTGTCCCGGGCCTTCCGCCTTGGGGAGGGCCTCTTCAGTTCTCCGTTGGTGTAACTGTCCCTAGGTGTTGTGCCTTTCGCTACAGGATTGCGCGCCTTCGCGTATTGCTCAAACATGTTTTTCAGTTATTGAATGACCCTATTGTTACCAGGTACAGGGATTTTCAGTCTGCTAATTCGAATGGTGCACCTCATTAGACATGTGGGGATGAAGTAATCTCCTGATTGTCATTTGTTTGAGATCTTTCCCAGTTTTTGAAAGATAGGGCTCTGTTTGGCTGGTCCTGCAGGTAGGCCTGGGTCTTTTTGGGCGTTAACCTCGGTTGCCTTATATTTTATTTATATCCGATGGGATGTCTTTTTTTTTATTTGTTGTTTTTGTTTCCTTCGGGAACCTCTGGGATTGATACTCTTTATTACTTTTTCGGAAGTTGTTTTGGTCATGTTAGTACTATGTTTAAAAAAAAATTAAGTTTTTTCACCTTTTGGGGAGAATTTATGCAGCTTGCTGGTTCGGACCCTAGGTGCAGGCTGTTCCTGTTCGTTCGGTCTTGCGGCTGTTCAGACACGTGGCGCTTTTCTGCTCGGCTGGTTCGGTAGAAGCGCCGATTGCTTAGGTTATCATTGTTTTTCATGTTCAACTAAGCATTCGAGAGGACCTGTGGGTCCGTAAGGCGGGAAGGATTGTTTCAGTCCTTATAGCCTTCAGTCATAGATGGCCGGGCAGGGGAGTTTTTCCGCTGCGTCATTCTATCTGACAACTGATTTCATCAGAACTTAGAGTTTTCCTCCCTCTTGTGGTGGAGGATAGGAGGGCTTCATGCCCCTTACCACTGTTGAGCGGTTTGGCCTTCATTTTTAGGCCTCTGGATTTGTCCTTTTGGGCTTGATCCAACAGCTTGTACAGGATAACTGTCTAGCATGCGGAAGGTTTGCAGTTTGAAACCAGTTGCAGCTCTTGACACCTTGCAGGTGTACGCGTAAGCTGTTTATAGTGTATCTAGATACAGCTCTTACTCTTTGACGTGTACTGTCTGTCTGAGTTATAAGACATTTGGGTCTTCTTCCATTGTCTCCAGGTGTGTTGGATCTCCTTTTAGGGATCTGTGTTTCCAGGTGATGGTTGTTCCCTACGGGGACTTTGTTTAGCTCTGGGTTTTCCGGAGCTGAGTAGGCTTAGTGCTTTTCTCTTCCTTGTGTCCTCTGCTTGTGCGGAGGTGATGGGGAGACTAGTCCTGTTAATAGGATTTTTTTTACCTTGAGGTATCCCTTGTTTGTCCTGAGGCTCTGAGAAGCATCTTCATACAACTTCTAGCTATGCGCCTTGGGGCGTAGCTAGGGGTGATTTCTTCCTTTGGTCGGGGCTTTCGAGTTCTTCTCGCTATCTGGATTCTCTGGCTATGCATCCGTATCCCTTTTGTCTGGCCAGCTGGGGTGTTTAGTCCTAGGGTAAGGTTGCCTGTACTATTAGGTGCCCGGACCTGTTTTTCTCTCTGAGACTTCCCGTTGCTGAAGCTTCGCTTGGCCTTTTTTGCTGACCCAGTCTTGGTTGGTTTTGGAATCTTGGATCTCAGGGCTGGTTGTGGTGTTCCACGTTAGTGGGAACTTGTACTATGTCCTTGGTCCATCTACCTAACCTGGTCATGGTTGGCCAGGTTTTTGGAGTATTTTTTACTCAAGGGTTGTTGGTTCATAACCAGCTGCTGGCGCTGGATGTCCAATTTCTGGTGCGCCTTAGGGTTGCATTCCCCTGGTCAGCTTGCCAGTGTTCCTGTGGATTCCCTGCTCTGCAGGCGAATAGGTTGGCTGTGCCTCTGCTTGGTAAGCTACTTATAGGGGGGTCCTTTTTCTAGGACATCTGTGTTGGGAATTTCTCTTCCCATTAGCCAGTGATTTCGGGCCTTGAGTACAGTTGTTGCCCTTCCGGCATCATCCCTTTCCTTAGGGATATTCTCCTCCCTATGGAGATGGAGTCCTTGCTTGGGGTTTTTCCTGGATGGGAGGCGGAAAGGTGGGATGGGTTCCCCCTGGGGTCTTGCTTGCTCCAAGTCAGACTTGTTGGGCCTTTATTTTTATAGATGCTTCAGAGTCGGGTTGTACTTGTACTCTGTGGGGGTGGCTGTGCTATCTTTCCGCTCGTTCCTGTACCTGTTTCTGGATTCTTTTGTTCCCCTGAGGCTGGCTTGGTCCAGCTGGGTGTGGGTCTGCAGGTCAGGATGGCCGAGCGGTCTTGGGCACTGCATTCGGTCGTAGTCTCCTCTGGATGTGTGAGCCTTGTTGAGTCTATCCTGTTAGCTCAGTTTGCTAGGGTATAGATTTTCCTTTCAACTTGCTCCATTGATTTCAGAAGAGGGTTTACTCTTCCTTCGGGTCTGAGGGTATTCCCCCTTCTCGGGGGGCCTTGATTAAAGTGAATGTCAATTTTGATGCTAAAGTGCCCGGTTTTTAAAAATTCGATTAAAAACAAGGGCACTTTAATTCATCAAAATTTTACATTTCACTCCTGTTGAGAAAAAAAACTTACCTTTTAATCTTCACAGCAGCTCCAGCTTCCTCCGGTCGTTGTAAGCCATTTCTGATGTCAGAAATGATGGATAGGCCATCCTCCAATCACAGCTTCCCCCCCCCCCCCCCCCCGGGGGAATCAGTGTCTGATTCAACGCTGTGATTGGAGGAAGCCAGATTCCTCATTTTAGACCCAGGAAAGAGGCTTTGCAACGGGCGGAGGAAGCTGGAGCTGCTGTGATGATTAAAAGGTAAGTTGTTTTGTTTTTTTTCTCAACAGGAGTGAAATGTAAATTTTGATGAATTAAAGTGCCCCTGTTTTTAATCGAATTTTTAAAAACCGAGCACTTTAGCATCAAAATTGACATTCACTTTAAGGTTTGGTGTTCCCCTTTTTTAAGGACCTGTGTGTAGGTCCGGCGACTTAGGTTGCCTGGAGCGTGCCTTCTGTCTGGGGGTTTCTTTTGCAGTCTGTTTCTTGCTTGACTGCTTCTTCCTCCTCGCAAGCACCCTCTGTGTCGTCCTGTTATGCACTCTGTATTCTCAAACTTGGGGTTTTTCACCTGGGTGTATTGCACATTTTTTCATGGCGAATGCTTTGGTATTCTATGGTCAGACACTGGGAGGGCTTTGCCTCTTCAGTGGCATTCCTTGATTGCAGGATGTTGCAGAGACGTCTTTTTTTCTGTCTCTGTGCCCGGTCTTATCCCGGGTTTCGCCTAGTATAGGTGTGGCCTCCTTCCCCTGTTTTGGGCCCCTTTGGGTCTCTGTGAGCTGGGCTCACTCGTGGAGGTGTACTTTTTTGTATTAGGGGACCTTGCGGTTTCCTTGGTTCTCTTTTGCCTTGTCCCCTTGGGGGTTTCGGCTGGTGTCTCCTTCATTTGTGGGGGATGAGCGGTGGTGGGCCGTCTGTTGGGTGACGTTGTCTCCTGGAGGACTGCTGGCTCAGTCGAGTCTGTTTTACGGTCTTTAGTTTGGCTTCTGGACTGACTGTGAGTCAGTGTGTCTGGGGCTTTTTCCTCTTACAAATTTTCTCAGCTTCGAACGAAGCTGGGTTTTTTATTGGTTAGAGTATGGGCCGCCTATTGTACCCTCCCGTCTTGGCATTCAGTGTCCTCTATAGCTTGGGTATTGTTTTCCCAAAAGTAATAAATGCAGCTGTGGACTCTTTCCATTTAAGAAAAACATAAATTATGCTTACCTGATAATTTCCTTTTCTTCTGATAGAAAGAGTCCACTGCTCCCCACCCGTTATTTTATGTGGGGCGTCCTTATATTCTTCTGGCACCTTTCACACTGATATTTCTTCTACTGTTCCTTGGCAGAATGACTGGAGGATGAGGGGAGTGGGAGGAGTATTTAAGCCTTTGGCTGGGGGGGGCCTTTGCCTCCTCCTTGTGGCCAGGTTCTTATTTCCCAAAAGTAATGAATGCAGCTGTGGACTCTTTCCATCAGAAGAAAAGGAAATTATCAGGTAAGCATCATTTGTTTTCTACATATTTCAAGCATGTATATGATGTAGCTCTTAAAAAGATGGTTATGATGATTGTGACCCCTCGCCATCCAGTGTCTTGCTGCTGTAAGAGTCTGATCTCCATAATGGTTGCATATGTTCGGCTGGATTACTTGCACTAGCCTGCAGTTGGTTGGTGGCACAGTTCTGCATGAAAGTTCATACCAAGTATTACTTCCAGTCCTTTTGCTTCTTTTCAACATCCAGGATCTTATTTTATTCTAAGAACTTGAGATCCTAAATGCAAACAAGGAGCAGTGATAAAGGCAACCTCTCAAAAAAAGATGCCATGACCTTGCACAAGGAGTAAGTCTATTGCTATTTCTAGATGTCTTGACTAACACAATGTTTAGATGTTTTATAGTCTTGAATGTAAAAACAAAAAATGCCTTACAGAAATAAAAACAGAAAAGCATTTTATGAAGTTTCCACTCCTTTTCAATCACGTAGGGAGGGAATGATGCTTTACAATTTTGTGTCGATCTTACTCAAAGCATGTCTGGCTACTAAATATTCTTACTGGCTCCTAAATTTTAAATGGATTTGTTAACCCCTGATCTATGCAATCCCTCCCAAAAGCATTTATGGGTTACACTAGACCTTAAAGAGTTAGATCATATTACATTACAGTTTCCACTGGTCATCAGAGGCTTTCTTTTATAAGATGGTAAGAGTCCACAAGAACATTACATGTGGGATTATACTCCAGTCCACTCGGAGGAGGCAAAAACACCCTACATTGGAGAGCTTTACTGCCTCCACTATCCAAGAATTCCTCATTCATACATATTGCTAATGTATATGAAAGGAAACTAGAAAAGCAGGAAAGTCAAAAGGGGTCAAATGAAGTTACACCGTCAACTGTATACTAACTCCAGCTGAATACAGAGAATTAATGTCATAGCTCACTGCATGACATGCAGTATTTGGTCTATTGTCTCTAGTCATGTAATGTCACTGATGTCTAGTGGAATGTCCACTGCAGATCCACAAGGCATGCAACATCTGTACTAACTCCAGCCAACATCAGACCTGGTAAGATTTCATCACAAAGATAGCATAGATACCTAAATTTCCTTTGTACAGGTGGTGAGAGCCTGCAACCCATATGGTAATTACTCTTCTTAACCACCAGGAGGCGGCAAGGATTCCAAAACCCCAAGAACCCTTTCAAACTCCTCACACATACCTCAGTATTTACTTTTTCTCTGCTGGAGGTGGTTGAAGAATGAAGAAGTGCATTTGATTCTTCAGCAGAGGGTTTTTTGGTCTATGTTGAGGCCCGGTTTCCCCTCAGAGTACAGTGTTTGTCAGAGGGATGTATATGGGGTATGGTTTGTAATTCGGTTTTCACATCATGGGGAATTTTTCCTAAACCTTCCATAATTTTCACAGGGACTTTTCTTTTGCCTCCCTCTATTGATCTACTATATACTATACTATATTCCTTAACCTCTGCTGATATGTTTCAGTTCTGGTTTGGCTGTCTGCTGCTTATTTGCTGGTTGATGAGTGCCTATTGGCAAATATAATTTATTAAACATTTTAGACACACTATAGCTAGGTTATGGGCTCTTTTTTTAGTTTGTGTGTATGTATATATATGTGTGTGTGTATGTATATGTGTATATTTTCCTTCCTAAGATAGGAAGAGTCCATGGCTTCATTCTTTACTGTTGGGAAATACAACACCTGGCCACCAGGAGGAGGCAAAGAGGTTTTAATATCCCTCCCACTTCCTCATTACCCCAGTCATTCTTTTCCTTTCGTCACGTTAGGAGGTGGCAGAGAAGTGTTAGATTTGGAAAATCCTGAAAAAGGATATCTGCCCTTTGAGATAGGACTGGAGTTTTAAGTAGTCATGTCAACCTCTCAGTGAGAGTATTGATGAAAGTTAAGAGTCTGGAGATGCAGGGAAAGTTTTTCTGCGAACCTATCCAGACTACTGCTAACAGCTCCTTAGCAATCAGTGTTGACGAGTTTCACTGCCTGCTTTCTCTCACTCAAGTCCATGTCAGGAGCGCTGCTATAAGACTGTCACACTTGAGAGGCTGTGTTCTGTTCCACAGCATGGATCCTGGAGGTAAGATTGTTTCAATTTTTACTCATAAAACACTATAACAGGGTCACAGTTTGGCTCCTTTATACCTTGATAGGATCCAGGGTTAATATCCTCTGAAGAAGTTTTATTGAACAGTTGGAGTTAATTATTCAGTGTATTAATTATTTGCATGCTAATTTGTGTTTTCTTTTTTTCCCCCTGGGCTGATAGACTGTATTTTTGGCTGGAACAAACAGGTTTCACTTTTAAGTTTCACTTTCGTTTTTAAAGTGTTGCACAGCTCCTATTACTTGCTGTACTTGTAATAACAAGATTCCTCCATTCCGGCTGAGACTTGAACCTGAGGAGAGTGTTTCCTCTGTTAACTGTCTGGGTCTAGGAGGTGGTGAGTGCCCCAGCCATTGGGAGTATAAAGGGGCAGTTTTCTATAATAAAACAGTTTTTATTTGTGTCCTCCTGTGGGTATAACCTGAGCTATAGAGGACTCTGACATGTTAGAAGGTACTCCTTCTGTACTAAATCATATTTAGTTATATTTTTCCCGCCCACTCAATTATGTTCCACATGCCTTAACACCGTTCTAAAGTCTAAGAAGGGAGACAAGCCTTCTAAGGCTCTTAGTCCCTCTGAGCCGTCTACCTTTTCAGGACTCTGCGTCCCATGAGATTACTACCCTTGCTACATTATCCACTCCACGTGCAGTTCCTCGTAGCACATCTAATCCTCCATCCAGAGGGGGCCTTCTTCCTGCGGACTTTGTCGCTTAGTTACAAACGGTGGTGTCTGCGGCCCTCAGTGCATTACCTTGCTCTAACAAACGCAAGAGAGAGAGGTTAAAAATAGCTCTCCTGACCCGGAGTCATCTAAATATTTATCGGATTTAGCTATTATGTCCCAGTTATCCGATGAGGACTTAACCTCTGTAGCTTCAGAGGGTGAACTTTCTGGCTCTGAGTTCTTAGCGTCTCTGCCTCCTGCTGCAGAGGAACCGTCCTTTAATAAAAAACGCAAGTGCTCAATTTTAAATCTAAAGGAGGTTCTGGCTATGTTAGAGGTTCCAGAGGCTGTGCTGTCTGAAAAACCTATGATACCTAAATTAGACAGAGTTTACAAAGACAGGAAAGTTCCTTTGACTTTTCCTGTGCCAGTTAAGATGGTGAACATTAATTATTATTAAGAACATTATTAAGAACAAATGGAAAAGAATTGGTTCTTCCTTTTCCCCCTCGTCTACTTTTAAAGTTCACGGTCCCGGACTCTCAACTGGATTTGTGGGCCTCCATTCCTAAGGTGGATGGTGCCATCTCTATGCTTGCTAAACGTACTACTATACCTCTTGAGGATAGTTCTTCGTTCAGAGAGCCCATGGTTAAGAAAATTTATACCTTTCTGAGAAAGATGTTTTAACATACGGGATTTCCTTCTCTTGAATCTGTCTACCAGACTAGAAAAGAGGGATGCCTTTCTAGGGTGTGTTCGGGATCTATCCTCCTTAGGAGTTGTTGTCCCGGTGTCTATCGAAGAAAGAGGTTTGGAGTTTTATTCAAATCTTTTAATGGTCCCAAAGAAGGAGAGAACTTTCCGCCCAAATCTGGACCTAAAGTGCTTAAACAAATTTCTCAGTGTCCCTTGCTTCAAAATGGAGGCGATAAGGTCAATCCTTCCTTTAATTCAGGATGGTCAGTTTATGACCACTATAGATCTGAAGGACGCTTATCTTCATGTTCCAATCCACAGGGAACACTTTCAGTTCCTGAGGTTTGTATTCCTGGACCAGCACTTCCAGTTCATTGCCCTTCCGTTTGGTCTAGCTACTGCTCCAAGAATCTTTATGAAGGTTCTGGGGGCTTTTCTAGCTGTTGCCAGAACTCAGGGTATTGCAGTAGTCCCATACTTGGATGATAAGCACCATCCTTTGGTCTTGTGGAAGAATTCTCGGAGTCCCTTCTAAGTCTTCTTCGATCACTTGGATGGAAGATTAAACTTGGAAAAGAGTTCTCTTATCCCAAGTACCAGGGTGGAATTCCTGGGTACTATAATAGACTCCATATCAATGAGGATATTCCTAACAGACCAGAGACGTTGCAAGCTAACTTCGGCAAGTCTTGCCCTCCGGACCTCCTTGAGTCCCTCTGTGGCTCAGTATATGGAGGTGATTGGTCTCATGCAGTCCTGCATGGACTTCATTCCTTTTGCCAGGTTCCGTCTCAGACCTTTACAACTGTGCATGCTGAGGCAGTGGAACGGCAATCATTCAGATCTGTCTCAACAGATTGTATTATACAGCCGGTCGAGAGAATCACCCTCTTGGTGGCTTTGTCCATATCATCTGTCCCGAGGGACATGCTTCTAAAGGCCATCCTGGGAGATTGTGACTACGGACGCAAGTCTATCCAGATGGGGAGCTGTTTGGGGTGCCAGGAAGGCACAGGGGTTGTGGACTCAGGAGGAGTCCCCCCTCCCGATCAATATTTTGGAACTATGGGCAATCTTCAGGGCCTTGAAGGCTTGGCTACTTCTGGGTTCGTCCCAGTTTATCGGATTCCAATCAGACAATATATAACCTTGGTGGCTTACATTAACCATCAGGGGGGAACGAGAAGTTCCTTGGCGATGAAGGAAGTATCTCAGATTCTGGAGTGTGCGGAGGCCCACAGCTGTTCGCTGTCAGCGATCCACATTCCGGGTGTGGACAACTGGGAGGCGGATTTTCTCAGCAGGCAATCCTTCCATCCAGGGGAATGGTCTCTCCATCCCGAGGTGTTTGCAGAGATATGCAGCAAGTGGGGGATGCCGGAGATGGATCTCATGGCGTCCCGTCTTTAATACCAAGCTACCCAGGTATGGGTCGAGGTTGAGGGATCCCCTGAGTGGATCTAATAGATGCACTAGCAGTGCCCTGGAGGTTCAAACTCAAATCTTTTTCTTTCATTACCACTTCTTCCTCGAGTGGTGGCCCGCATCAAGCAGGAGTGGGTATCCGTAATCCTGATTGCTCCATCGTGGCCCCGAAGGATGTGGTTCACGGATCTAGTGGGGATGTCCTCATCTCCTCCGTGGAAGTTACCTTGTTGCAGAGACCTGCTGATACAAGATCCATTTCTTCATCAAAATCTAGATTCTGAGGCGGACTGCGTGGAGATTGAACGCTTAGTCTTAGCCAAGAGAGGTTTCTCTGAGAGTGTCATTGATACTCCTATTCAAGCTTGTAAACTAGTTACTCGGCGTATCTACCACAAGGTGTGGAGGACCTGTCAGTTTTATTGCACAAGAGACTGGCTGAGCTTCAAGACGTGCAGTCCTTTAAGTTTCTGATTAGGATCAGACCTGTGTTTAAATCTGGAGCTGCTCCTTGGAGCCTAAATCTTGTTCTTCAGGTTTTGCAACAGGATCCATTTGAGCCTCTGCATTCCGTTGACATTAAATTGTTATCTTGGAAGGTTCTCTTTTTATTTGCCATTGCCTCTGTGCGCAGAGTTTCTGAGATCTCTGCTTTGCAATGTGAGCCCCCTTATCTGATTTTTCATGTAGATAAGGCAGTTGTACGTACTAAAATATGTTTTCTTCCTAAGGTTGTGTCAGATTGCAACATCAAACAGGAGATTGTGGTTCCTTTCTTGTGTCCTAATCCTTCTTCATCGAAGAAACGCTTACTTCACAGTTTGGATGTGGTTTGCGCCTTGAAGTTCTATCTTCAGGCTACTAAGGAGTTTAGACAGTCTTCCTCTTAGTTTGTCTATTCAGTGGCAGAAGGCTACTTCGACTTCCCTATCTTTTTGGTTAAGGAGTGTCATCCGCTTAGCTTACGAGACAGCAGGACATTGTCCTCCTGAGAGGATAACGGCTCATTTCATTAGAGCAGTGGCTTCCTCTTGGGCCTTTAAGAACGAGGCCTCAATGGATCAAATTTGTAAGGCGGTTACCTGGTCCTCCTTACATACTTTTTCAAAATTTTACAAGTTTGATGTTTTTGCTTCGGCTAAAGCGGCTTTCGGGAGAACAATTTTGCAGGCTGTGGTGCCCTCATTCAGTGTCCTCTGGAGCTTGGGTATAGTTTTCCCAACAGTACGTAATGAAGCCATGGACTCTCCCTATCTTAGAAAGGAAAACATAATTTATGCTTACCAGATAAATTCCTTTCCTTCAGGATAGGGAGAATCCACGGCTTCATTCCTTACTGTTGGCGGCCCCCGCCCGTTTTTTTCTTGTCTATGGGCGGTCCCCTATTTATTTTATTCTTCTGGCACCTTTTCACCCTGGTAGAATGACTGGGGGATGAGGGAAGTGGGAGGAATATTTAAGCCTTTGGCTGGGGTGTCTTTCTCTCCTCCTGGTGGCCAGGTGTTGTATTTGCCAACAGTAAGGAATGAAGCCGTGGATTCTCTCTATCCGGAAGGAAAGGAATTTATCTGGTAAGCATAAATTATGGGGGTTTTTATTTCATGATTCAGATAGAGCATACATTTTTAAACCACTTTCCATTTTACTTCTATTATCAATTTTGTTTCATTCTCTTGTTATCCTTTCTTCAATGAACAGTAATGCACTACTGGGAGCTTGCTGAACACATTGGTTAGCCAATCACAAGAGGCATATATGTGCAGCCACATCACCAGCTAGCTCCCAGCTTCTGAGCCTTCCTAGGTATGCCTTTCAACAAAGGATATCAAGATAACGTAGCAACTTAGATAAGAGGTAAAATGTAATGTTTAAAATTGTATGCACTATCTGAATCTTCGAATAAAAATGGTGGGTTTCATGTACCACTGCCTTTATACATATCTCATGGACTATTTTATACTTGTGTCCATACAGCTACAACCAGAGGTAGAGCGTTATGAGTGGGTGATTATAAAGCACCCAGAGCTTGGTAGAACACCTGATGCATCCACTGCAAAAGAAGCTAACTCTTCTCAGGAGTCTGCAGACAATCATGATCCTACTAGTCGCCTCTCTCCCTTCCTAGCAACCCGTCACTTCAACTTGCCTTCCAAAACAGCCTCAATGTTTATGGCGGGAAGCACAGACAGCATCATTATAGGTAAGTAGTCTGCAATAGTGTTTTGCATTTGTAGCACATCCTTTTTCATCTGAATGGATAACTGCACGTGGAATGTGGCACGCAGTGGACTTAAAGTAAAATCAAATTAAGTGTAATGAAATGTGTTTTGGTTTTTTTTTTTAGTTTTAAATTGAAGTGTGTTTGCAATATACATGTCTTCATGAAAATGGTCACTGTTTCACTGATAGTTTTTACTCTGCAAGGAGCAGGTGTAAATACATTATAAGGCCTATTATTGAGTTCAGGTGTTTCATCCATACCTATTGCAAACAGGTACATAAAATCCAGCATATAGCTATAAAATTTCCATCGAGAAATATTGGCAGTACAATGCATCACACTGTCATAGAATGCCACAAGTCATTCCATTAGAGCTGCCCTTGTCAACAGTAATTGCTGGTATTGTGAAGTAAAAGAGTATAGGAGCAACAGCAGCCCAGCTACAAAGTGGTAGACCACGCAAATGCACAGACCGTGGCCGCCAAGTGCTGAAGCACGTGGAGCGTAAAAATTGCCTATTTGTTGCATCACTCACAACAGCGTTCCAAACTGCGTCTGCAAGCAACATCAGCACAAAAACTGTGCGCTGGGAGCTAGCAGCTGTACACAAGCCTCACTAGCCACATTAATTCCCATGGTCCAACAAGCTCATATAGGTGTGATGATCAGGGGTCCACATACTTATGGCCATATAGTGTATGTCATATGCATTTTCATTCAAATACTGCTTAGAGAGCTGAAATAGTGATAACTGTTAATTTAACTGTTTTTGCTAATACATGCGATTTCCACAAATGTTATCTTAAACTGAAGAGCGTGCAGTGAAGTGTGCAGCCCAGTTTAGAGTTTTATGTCCCTTATAAACCGTAACAAATGTTACTTCACTACTCAATGCTCCTGTGATGAGCTTTAATGAATGCAGTATATGGCTTTAGTAGTTTCAGAGCTGTTTGAACTCAGTTGGGGTTATCTAGCACATAAAATAGAGGCAGGAGACTGAAAAGGGAACTAGATGTTTTGAGGCATATAAGGTATTTTAATGGCATTTTAGAATAATAAATAATATAGGAACATGTGGCATTTTGTTTTAAAAAATGTCTAGATATTGTACAAATCTATATTAGAATATTAGGCATTTTCACTATAGTTGCTTAATGTGACAGTAAACACCATTTCTGTTGTCTTGCTATAGAGTGAAAAATAAGCCAAGTCTCAATATTTTTAAAACGATTACCCTTTTTTTTACTGCCGTTATTAATAGCCAAACTCCATCCACCATTTGCCTTATTTAGAGAGGAGCCTGTGACGGATACCCCGGCTACCCCGACTGGGTAGCTCCGCCAAACGGGTCCTGCTTCCTCCTTGCCGACTGCAGCTATGTAGCTGGCAAGTGACCACAGTCTGTAGCCACCCCTGATGCCCGACAGCACCAGTAGTCAGGGTCCCACCCTGTGGCAGACTCCAGCTACCCAGACTAGGTAGCTCTGCCAGAGGGTCCTTCCTCTGCCTGGAACAGGCTGCTCTGTAGCCCAGGAAAGTGATTTTAGCTGGAGCACACCTAAATAACTAGACAGACTAGCATTCAGGTGAAACAAGAACTGATTTTATTGAAAACACACACTCCTTTTATACATACAGCTCATCTTGATAAGACCATGGACACTCCCACAATTTTCCCGCCATTTCCGCCCCTCCAGACGGACTGGCACCTCCATAGCAGCCACAGTCCCACAAAATCCAGGACACAGGGGTGGCGGTTTTGGGGTGATCCCGCTGGAGCGGTATTTTAAAGCTCTCGGTCTCCAGATGCCACAGTCCAAAATCAGCATGATTCGTTACTGGGGACCGGAGTTACAGTCCGTTGAAGTTATCGGGTTAGGGGTGTCCATAACCCTCGGTTACCAAATGGGCTCCCCTCCAATAATTCCCCCAGCTTCTTGTCCTCCATAGGGGCTACCAATCCCCAAAAGAGCGGAGCCCTGGGGCAAAGGGCTGCTGGAGCAACCAGGGGTAAAGTTAGCGGGTGTCCTGTGGCCGACCGGGAGTACCAGGAGCCCGGCCAGCCTGAGAGGAAGTAGGCGGGTGTCCGTTGTGAGGCGGCCGACCGGGAGTTCCAGGAACCCGGCCAGCCTAGGAGGGTTTTCCTGGTCATAGACCAGCTCTTCTCTTAAGTTTTTAAAACCCAAAAACAAAAGCAAACAAAAAGCTTCCAGGGATTGTGGTTGCTCTGAGGAGCCCAAAACCACTGAGAAACAACAGGGGTGAGGTTGTAGGGGGGGTAGGGTTTTTAACCCTTGCAGCCCGGTATCCGTGACAACTCACCCCTTCCAGTTCGGCAGACCAGGCTAGATCCACACAGGTCTACTTGGGGCTGCCTGACGAGCATTCTATTTCAGTCTGCCGGGAATGTCCATCGGCATTCCCATTGCTCTTTCCCGGCCTATACTGAATGTCAAAGTTAAAGGGCTGCAGGGCTAAACTCAATCTTAGTAAACGTCCATTATCTCCCCACTCAGTTACGCCACACCAGGGGGTTGTGATCGGTGAGGACAGTGAAAGGTCTTCCATAAAGGTACGGTTGCAATTTCTTGAGGGCCCATACAAGTGCCAGGCATTCCTTCTCCACCGCTGCGTAGCCTACCTCCCTGGGCAGCAGCTTCCTACTGATGAAGGCTACGGGGTGGTCTTGCCCTTCTTCATCTACCTGGCTTAGCACTGCTCCCAACACGAACTTGGAGGCATCTGTGTGGATGCAAAAACGTTTGGTGGGGTTAGGCGCGGCCAGGACGGGGGCAGAGATCAAGGCAGACTTGAGGCTCTGAAAGGCGTTTTTTCACATTCTGGGGACCACAGTACCTGTCTGGGCAGTCTTTTACGAGTCAGTACCTAGGAAGGCTAAGACCTGGGTCTTGGTTCGAGGAGTGGGCCAGTTTGCCACTGCCTCAACCTTGGCCGGCTCCGGCCGCTGCTGCCCGCAGCCCACTCGGTGGCCCAGGTACTGGACTTCCGAGCGGCCTATGGTGCATTTGTCGGGCTTCAGGGTCAGCCCGGTGGCTCTGAGGCGATCTAGAACGACGCCCAGGTGGATCAAATGGTCCTCCCAGGTGTCGCTAAAGATGGCAATGTCGTCCAAGTAGGCACAGGCATAGTCTTGGAGGTCATCCAGCAGGTGATCCACCATCCTCTGAAAGGTGGCTGGAGCGTTCTTCATCCCAAACGGCATGACCTTAAACTGGTAGAGGCCGAAAGGGGTGATGAAGGCGGACTTGGGAACGGATTCAGGGTCTAGTGGGATCTGCCAATACCCCTTGCAGAGGTCAAGGGTCGTTAGATAGAATTGCCAGGGGTCACTTCCTAAGAGGTCATCGACACAGGGCATAGGGTAGGCGTCGGTTGTGGTTCTGTCATTGAGCTTACGGTAGTCAATGCAGAACTGGGTAGTACCATCTTTTTTCGGGACCAGCACCACCGGGGAGGCCCAGGGACTGTTAGATGGTTCAACAACACGGAGATCCAACATTCCTCGCAGCTCCCGGTGCATATTGTTTGCCTCTCAGGGGAGCTTGTTTCGGGGTTTCCACTCGGTGCACAGCCGCTGTGGTGTACCCAGGGACATTGGAGAACATCTCCTGGTGGTCCTCTAGTAAATGCCCGACCTGCTATCTCTGTCCAGCCGCTAACCTCTCATCCAGGATTATGTTGGCTACTCCTTGAGGGGTCTCATCCGGCCCGGGGAGCTCTGGCATGGGAAGGCTCTCCGAGTCTTCCACAGCCGGAGCACAGTGGCTACATCTTGGGGTCTTTCTACATACTCCTTGAGCATGTTCACATGAAAGGTCAGTTGGACCCGGTCATCGGAGCATTTTGCTACAAGGTAGGTGGTGCTGTTCAATTGTTCCACCACCCGGTAGGGCCCTTGCCAGGAAGCCTGTAACTTGTCCGTTTTGACAGGCTTCAAGGCTAGAACCCTCTGCCCTACTGTGAGAATTCGGCTACAAGCGTTACGGTCGTACCACCGTTTCGGTCTCCTTTGAGCGCCCTGAAGGTTCTCCCGCACCATGGCAGTGAGGTCCTTCAGCCGATCCCTGAACTTCAGGACGTACTCCACAATGGAGGGTCCTTCCTCCCCGGCTGATCCCTCCCAGTGGGCTCTCAACAAGTCTAGGGGCCCCCTTATTTTCCGCCCGTACAGCAGCTCAAAGGGTGAAAACCCAGTGGATTCCTGGGGCACATCTCTGTAGGCAAATAGGAGGTGCGGCAGGAATTTTTCCCAGTCTTTGTGAGTGGCCGAGAACGTCCGAAGCAATTGTTTTAGTGTCCCGTTAAACCGCTCACAAAGCCCATTGGTCTGGGGGTGATATGGGGCACTGTACAGGGTTTTTATCCCGCTCCGTTCCCATAACTTTTGGGTGACCTCCGCTGTAAACTGGGTCTCCTGGTCAGAGACCATTTCTCGGGGAAAGCCTACCCTGGTGAATATCCAGAGCAAAGCACTTGCCACTGTCTCCGCCTGGATATTCGCCAGAGGTATTGCCTCTGGATACCTAGTGGCATAGTCTACTACCGTGAGTATGTATTTTTTCCCGGAGGGACTGGGTCGAGGTAGGGACCCTACTATATCCACAGCGATTCAGCTAAAGGGTTAGTCAATAACGGGGAGAGGGTTAAGGGGGGCTTTCGTATGGTCCCCGGTCTTCCCTACCTTCTGACACACCATGCAGGTCCTACAATATTCCCTAATTTCTCTTGTGATTCTGGGCCAGAAAAATACCTGAGTAAGGCGGTGGTGTGTTCGGGAGTTGCCTAAATGCCCGGCCAAGGGGATATCATTCCCTATTCGCAGCAGGTCTGACCGATATTGTTTCGGTACCACCAGCTGGTGTTTGCCCTTTCTTCCCCCGGGAGACCCAATACAACAGGCTGTTTTCCCATTGGAACCGTTCCTCCCTGGGAATCAGTCCCTACTCGGTCTCGGAAGGGGGCAAGGGTCGGGTCGCTCAGGGTCTCTTGGGCAAATTCAGAGGGGGAAGCCCAGGATAGTTGGTCGGGAAGGAGGGCAGGGACCGGGGTTGGGTGTTGTGAAGTGAGGGTAGGGCATCGGGGAAGGAGAGGAGTCAGGGTGGGGGGGTCTTACCTTGGTCCCAAGCTGTGGTGTGTTGGCTTGAAGCTGAGCTTGCATGCGGGTGATCACTGGGCCGGTGTCCAGGGAAGTATCCCCCAAAAACTTGGAGACAAGTAGGCCAAGGTCGTTTCCTAGTAAAACCTCTGCGGGAAGATCTGGCATAATGCCCACGTCCACAGTACGGGCTCCGGCGCCCCAAGCCAGGTGGACACAGGCAATAGGGACTCGTACAGTGGCACCACCGGCAACTCAAACAGCAAGAGTCCTTCCTGTAACGGTAGAAGTGGAAGCCAGATCAGGCTGGATCAGGGTGATGGTGGATCCGGTGTCCCGTAATTCCTGGGATGCCTTTCCATTGACCCAAACGGTCTGGCAGTGGTGCTGACTGTTGTCTGTGGACTCAAGGTGGGCTTCTTGTAGAGTATTTATGTGTAGTGTGATAGGAGCGCCTAAAGGTGGATTCCTGCTGCTAAAAAAGTTCTTCCCTCAAAGAGAACTAAATGGTGGATAAGAAGAAAAAATGGGGTTTATTTAGCAGCGCTAAAAAAAGCTAGGAAATGATGATACCAATCTAATTTATGTTTTATACAATCTATTTTATTTAAAAATTCTTATAACACATAAAAACAACAGCAAATGCTTTTCCTAATTAATAAAGGGACGTCTCCCTTATACAACACTTATAAAAACAGACTAGAACCATATAATCCTAGAATTTCAGGTATAAAGGAATTAATTCTATAGATAACATATGGCAAGCAACAAATTTCTAAGATAAATGGTGAATTAAATATTTAAAAGGCACAAATGTATCAATCCTAATAGCTTTACAGTTCTTCAGTAACAAATTCAGTTATAAAGTTACACAGTTACTTTCCTTGGACATATAATTGGCTCAGGTGTGCTGGATGGTTAAAAAGGCAAAAAACAGCCAATATTCTGATTTAGGTGCCAAAGCAATCGTGGTTAATGGAAATGGTTAATTTAACAGATGAATACCTTGATGTCTTTAAAGTTCAGTTTGCGTGTTTTAAAAAACGTAGTGCAAATTAGTGTAGAGGTACCTTAATCTGTCCTGGTTGCAACCGCTGATTATCTTCACTGTGAGGGATTCACAGACTGTTTGTTCCTGGTGCTTCTGATAAGTCACCTGACCTTCTCTTTGATTCAGAGGTCAGGGGTGATGATCCGTTCTGGTGATGTAGTTATTCTTTTTTTTTTTTTTTTGTTTTCCTTTCTTCTTATAGCCCAAATATTGTTTTCATCTGGGTTCCCTCAGACTTCTTAAGGTTTGAAGAAATCTTTGGTCAGTGTTTAGCAGTAACACCGTATTCCCTGAAGTTACCAAAGGTAGATTTTAACTTGCAGGGTCAGGAGAAAAGTTTAAAGTTGCAGGGTCACACACCTTTGTGACAGTAGTAAATGAAGTTTAGTAGAGTGTAGCAGGTCCCATTCAACGCGTTTCACCCTTCTGGGCTTTATCAAGAATGCTTATCCTGCTAGCTTCTGGCTTTTTAAAGGTATGAATGTGTTTTGATTGGTTCCTTCATTTCCTTTTGATTTCTATCAACACCTGTGTGGCTTCCAATGTAAAGGTGGACTTTATTTAAGTTGGTAATGATTGTTTCTGTGTTGTTATTTAGTTACATGATACACAAGGAAGAGAACTTATCATTTCTGCTTTATTAGCATTCACACAATTCAACTTATATATTTCAATTCTAAAGTGCCTTTATTAGATAATATACATTTAGATCGTGCAAACTTAAAATTACCTAAACTGAAACGAAAATATAAGAATCAGAATTACCATTCCCATATCTAGAATTATTGTAAGTGGGTAAAAATTAATGATATATATATATTCCTTTTCAACAAAGGATAGTAAGTTCAACAATTTATAAATTTGTAACAATTTAAAAATGGACGTAACGAAAATATAAGAATCAGAATCATCATTCCCATATCTAGAATTATTGTTAGTGGGTAAATGTTAACGATATATACATATTCCTTTTCAACAAAGGATAGTAAGTTCAACAATTTATACATTTGTAACAATTTAAAAATGGACGAAACGAAAATATAAGAATCAGAATCATCATTCCCATATCTAGAATTATTGTTAGTGGGTAAATGTTAACGATATATACATATTCCTTTTCAACAAAGGATAGTAAGTTCAACAATTTATAAATTTGTAACAATTTAAAAATGGACGAAACGAAAATATAAGAATCAGAATCATCATTCCCATATCTAGAATTATTGTTAGTGGGTAAAAATGAACGATATATACATATTCCTTTTCAACAAAGGATAGTAAGTTCAACAATTTATAAATTAACAATTTAAAAATGGATGTACAATTAAATCAGAAATTATCAATCCCATAACTAGAGTTATTGCTAGTGGGTAAAAATATGGCTTATTCAATTAATTTATTTATTTTAGGGGGATAAAAATTCCTTTTTAATTACTAGAAAAAATGAATTTATATAGGGCTTGTACTATCTTTGCCCAAGATAAATTGAAATGTTATTGCTTATTTAATGTATGTGAGTATTTTCTATATAAGTGGCTGATTTAACCTGGAAAATGTTCGCATATTGTAAGAGACTTTTATAAGAAGGGGGAAATGTCTATCTCAGAGTTCAAGCCTCCAGGTTGGAGGGTATTCATTAGGTATATAATTTCAGCTTCTGCCTTTAGGAGTTTATTTTCCCAGTTTCCCCCTCTCCAGTCGGGGTGAACTTTTTTAATTCCCCAATATTTAAAATCTTTAAGGTTGTTGTTGTGTACTTCCCTAAAGTGGCGATAGATATAAGGGTCAAGGTTACCCCTATCTATGCAAGAGAGGTGCTCCCTTATCCTTTCACGGAGCATTCTGGTTGTTTCTCCTATGTAAATTTTTTTACATGAACATTGAATGGCGTAAATAACGCCTTTATCTTGACATCTAATTGTGTCTCTTATTTTGAAAGTAAAGTTTCCACTTTTTGATTTTAAAATCTTTTGTTTACTACTAAATTTACAGGCCCGGCATCTAAAACAGGGGAAAAAACCATTTAAAGGATTTCCGTCTAGGCACCTTTGAGTGTCTTTCTTCTTTATGCTTTTCAATTGACTGGGAGCTAGTAGGCTCTTCAAATTCTGTGCTTTCCTATATATTATTTTTGGGTTTTCCCCCACTTTTCCCCCTATGATGGGATCAGTTTGTACTAAGTGCCAATGTTTTTTTAAAACTCTTTGGATGTTTAGGTTGTCATGACTGAACTCAGTTATAAAGGGCACATTAATTTCATCTCGATTTTCTTTGATATCTTTTGTTTTATATTCTAAGAGGTCCCTCCTTACTTTCTTATCTACCTCTTGTTTAGCTTCATTGATTACTTCTGGACTATATTCTCTTTCTAAGAATTTCCTTTCTAAGATCTTTATTTGATCCTGATAATCTGTCATTCTTGAGCAATTCCGTTTAATTCTTAAATATTGCCCTTTAGGGACATTGTCTTTCCACTTTTTCATGTGGCAGCTGTTATAATGGATTAGATTATTGGCATCCACCTTTTTAAAATGTGTTTTGGTTATTAATTGGTTTTCTACAATTTCGATATCTAAGTCCAAGAAGGTGATTTGGCTTTTGCTATAGTTACTGGTAAAGGATAGTCCCATTTCATTTTTATTCATATCTGTCAGAATAGGGGGTAGTGAAACTGATCTAAACACCATTCTGACAGATATGAATAAAAATGAAATGGGACTATCCTTTACCAGTAACTATAGCAAAAGCCAAATCACCTTCTTGGACTTAGATATCGAAATTGTAGAAAACCAATTAATAACCAAAACACATTTTAAAAAGGTGGATGCCAATAATCTAATCCATTATAACAGCTGCCACATGAAAAAGTGGAAAGACAATGTCCCTAAAGGGCAATATTTAAGAATTAAACGGAATTGCTCAAGAATGACAGATTATCAGGATCAAATAAAGATCTTAGAAAGGAAATTCTTAGAAAGAGAATATAGTCCAGAAGTAATCAATGAAGCTAAACAAGAGGTAGATAAGAAAGTAAGGAGGGACCTCTTAGAATATAAAACAAAAGATATCAAAGAAAATCGAGATGAAATTAATGTGCCCTTTATAACTGAGTTCAGTCATGACAACCTAAACATCCAAAGAGTTTTAAAAAAACATTGGCACTTAGTACAAACTGATCCCATCATAGGGGGAAAAGTGGGGGAAAACCCAAAAATAATATATAGGAAAGCACAGAATTTGAAGAGCCTACTAGCTCCCAGTCAATTGAAAAGCATAAAGAAGAAAGACACTCAAAGGTGCCTAGACGGAAATCCTTTAAATGGTTTTTTCCCCTGTTTTAGATGCCGGGCCTGTAAATTTAGTAGTAAACAAAAGATTTTAAAATCAAAAAGTGGAAACTTTACTTTCAAAATAAGAGACACAATTAGATGTCAAGATAAAGGCGTTATTTACGCCATTCAATGTTCATGTAAAAAAATTTACATAGGAGAAACAACCAGAATGCTCCGTGAAAGGATAAGGGAGCACCTCTCTTGCATAGATAGGGGTAACCTTGGCCCTTATATCTATCGCCACTTTAGGGAAGTACACAACAACAACCTTAAAGATTTTAAATATTGGGGAATTAAAAAAGTTCACCCCGACTGGAGAGGGGGAAACTGGGAAAATAAACTCCTAAAGGCAGAAGCTGAAATTATATACCTAATGAATACCCTCCAACCTGGAGGCTTGAACTCTGAGATAGACATTTCCCCCTTCTTATAAAAGTCTCTTACAATATGCGAACATTTTCCAGGTTAAATCAGCCACTTATATAGAAAATACTCACATACATTAAATAAGCAATAACATTTCAATTTATCTTGGGCAAAGATAGTACAAGCCCTATATAAATTCATTTTTCTAGTAATTAAAAAGGAATTTTTATCCCCCTAAAATAAATAAATTAATTGAATAAGCCATATTTTTACCCACTAGCAATAACTCTAGTTATGGGATTGATAATTTCTGATTTAATTGTACATCCATTTTTAAATTGTTAATTTATAAATTGTTGAACTTACTATCCTTTGTTGAAAAGGAATATGTATATATCGTTCATTTTTACCCACTAACAATAATTCTAGATATGGGAATGATGATTCTGATTCTTATATTTTCGTTTCGTCCATTTTTAAATTGTTACAAATTTATAAATTGTTGAACTTACTATCCTTTGTTGAAAAGGAATATGTATATATCGTTAATTTTTACCCACTAACAATAATTCTAGATATGGGAATGATGATTCTGATTCTTATATTTTCGTTTCGTCCATTTTTAAATTGTTACAAATGTATAAATTGTTGAACTTACTATCCTTTGTTGAAAAGGAATATGTATATATCGTTAACATTTACCCACTAACAATAATTCTAGATATGGGAATGATGATTCTGATTCTTATATTTTCGTTACGTCCATTTTTAAATTGTTACAAATTTATAAATTGTTGAACTTACTATCCTTTGTTGAAAAGGAATATATATATATCATTAATTTTTACCCACTTACAATAATTCTAGATATGGGAATGGTAATTCTGATTCTTATATTTTCGTTTCAGTTTAGGTAATTTTAAGTTTGCACGATCTAAATGTATATTATCTAATAAAGGCACTTTAGAATTGAAATATATAAGTTGAATTGTGTGAATGCTAATAAAGCAGAAATGATAAGTTCTCTTCCTTGTGTATCATGTAACTAAATAACAACACAGAAACAATCATTACCAACTTAAATAAAGTCCACCTTTACATTGGAAGCCACACAGGTGTTGATAGAAATCAAAAGGAAATGAAGGAACCAATCAAAACACATTCATACCTTTAAAAAGCCAGAAGCTAGCAGGATAAGCATTCTTGATAAAGCCCAGAAGGGTGAAACGCGTTGAATGGGACCTGCTACACTCTACTAAACTTCATTTACTACTGTCACAAAGCTGTGTGACCCTGCAACTTTAAACTTTTCTCCTGACCCTGCAAGTTAAAATCTACCTTTGGTAACTTCAGGGAATACGGTGTTACTGCTAAACACTGACCAAAGATTTCTTCAAACCTTAAGAAGTCTGAGGGAACCCAGATGAAAACAATATTTGGGCTATAAGAAGAAAGGAAAACAAAAAAAAAAAAAAAGAATAACTACATCACCAGAACGGATCATCACCCCTGACCTCTGAATCAAAGAGAAGGTCAGGTGACTTATCAGAAGCACCAGGAACAAACAGTCTGTGAATCCCTCACAGTGAAGATAATCAGCGGTTGCAACCAGGACAGATTAAGGTACCTCTACACTAATTTGCACTACGTTTTTTAAAACACGCAAACTGAACTTTAAAGACATCAAGGTATTCATCTGTTAAATTAACCATTTCCATTAACCACGATTGCTTTGGCACCTAAATCAGAATATTGGCTGTTTTTTGCCTTTTTAACCATCCAGCACACCTGAGCCAATTATATGTCCAAGGAAAGTAACTGTGTAACTTTATAACTGAATTTGTTACTGAAGAACTGTAAAGCTATTAGGATTGATACATTTGTGCCTTTTAAATATTTAATTCACCATTTATCTTAGAAATTTGTTGCTTGCCATATGTTATCTATAGAATTAATTCCTTTATACCTGAAATTCTAGGATTATATGGTTCTAGTCTGTTTTTATAAGTGTTGTATAAGGGAGACGTCCCTTTATTAATTAGGAAAAGCATTTGCTGTTGTTTTTATGTGTTATAAGAATTTTTAAATAAAATAGATTGTATAAAACATACATTAGATTGGCTTCTTGTAGAGTGCCAACCTCCTCTTCAGCCCATTCAGGGTAGTCAGCCGATGCCGGTGCATAAGCGTAGTGGGCAGCGGCTGGGTAAGTCGGGGCTGGAGCGCTCACCCAGGCTGTTGGCTGGGGGTGTCTTGGCTCGGCTGCCATCTGGCCCGACTCGGGCATTCCCGCCTGAGGAGGCCAGGGTGCCCGCAGGAGAAACATCCCCGTGAGTCCCTGACTCCGGCCGGAGGGACAAAGGCCGGGCGGCCCGGGGGCTTATTGGTAGCCGCTGGTGGTCGGACTACAACCGAAGCTGGGCAGGGTGTCAATTGCGGGGCAGAGCGAACTTGGCGGCGGGCGTCTGCGTATTGATCTGCCAGGCCGGCCGTCTGGACTGCTGTGGTGGGCCGACGGTCATAGACCCATTCTTTAATCTCGACTGGAACATGGTTATAGAAATGCTCCAGTAGGAAAAGCTGTGCCACTTAGGCCCCAGTGGTGGCCTTGCAGCCGGCTAGCCATGAAGTTATCGACCGGGTCCATTCTGTAAAAGGCCGTCCGTCCTGCTTCCTTAGTGCCCGGAATTCCTGCCGGTGGGCCTCCGGCGTGAGCCCATATTGGGCAAGGATACGGTCTTTCACTTTGTTATAATCCTTTTGGTCCTCCGAAGGGGTAGCGTGGAAAGCTGCCAAAGCTCGCCCTGACAATTTACTAATCAGGACAGACAGTCTATCGGAATAGGCTACCCCCTGCAGTTCGCATTGGGTCTCAAAGACCTGAAGAAATCGGTCAATATCCTCCTCCTCTTCCTTGTAGGCTCGGAAGGCCCCATGGGGTAGCTTGGGTGGCCTTGGAGCCTGCACTCCATGGGCTGATGGAGCCTCTCCTATGGACTGGTGGAGTTCCGCTAACTTGAGCTGGGTAACATCCGAGATGATCTTCGTGATGACCACCTCCTGTTGGCCGGGTGTCATACAACGCCAACCGCCACTCCACTTCCCGCTGTATATCAGATGTGGACGTCCCCGTGCTGAACTTGGCGCTGTAACGGATGGCTCATTGCCCTGGTCATCATCCGACCCACCGGCCGCCTGGTCCTCTCCCAGCATCTCTCTGGTGGGGGTTGTTCTTCAGCTGGTACCCGCAGTCTTTCCTCGAGTCTCCATTTAAGATTACTTCTAGCTGGTGGTTTGAATGTCCCAGGAAGTTGGAAGCATCCCACCGCTGCCAGCCAATGTGACGGATACCCCGGCTACCCCGACTGGGTAGCTCCGCTAAACGGGTTCTGCTTCCTCCCTGCTGACTGCAGCTATGTAGCTCGCAAGTGACCACAGTCTGTAGCAACCCCTGATGCCCGACAGCACCAGTAGTCAGGGTCCCACCCTGTGGCAGACTCCAGCTACCCAGACTAGATAGCTCTGCCAGAGGGTCCTTCCTCTGCCTGGAACAGGCTGCTATGTAGCCCAGGAAAGTGATTTTAGCTGGAGCACACCTAAATAACTAGACAGACTAGTATTCAGGTGAAACAAGAACTGATTTTATTGAAAACACACACTCCTTTTATACATACAGCTCATCTTGATAAGACCATGGACACTCCCACAATTTTCCCGCCATTTCCGCCCCTCGAGACGGACTGGCACGTCCATAGCAGCCACAGTCCCACAAAATCCAGGACACAGGGGTGGCGGTTTCGGGGTGATCCCGCTGGAGCGGTATTTTAAAGCTCTCGGTCTCCACATGCCATAGTCCAAAAATCAGCATGATTCGTTACTGGGGACCGGAGGTACAGTCCGTTGAAGTTATCGGGTTAGGGTTGTCCAAAACCCTCGATTCCCAAACGGGCTCCCCTCAAATAATTCCCCCAGCTCTTGTCCTCCATAGGGGCTACCAATCCCCAAAAGAGCGGAGCTCTGGGGCAAAGGACTGCTGGAGCGACCAGGGGTAAAGTTAGCAGGTGTCCTGTGGCCGACCGGGAGTTCCAGGAGCCTGGCCAGCCTGAGAGGAAGTAGGCAGGTGTCCATTGTGAGGCGGCCACTGGGAGTTCCAGTAACCCAGCCAGCCTAAGAGGATTTTCCTGGTCCTAGACCAGCTCTTCTCAAGTTTTAAAACCCAAAAACAAAAGTAAACAAAAAGCTTCCAGGGATTGTGGTTGCTCTGAGGAGCCCAAAACCACTGAGAAACAGGGGTGAGGTTGTAGGGGGTAGGGGTTTTAACCCTTGCAGCCCGGTATCCGTGACAGAGACAATCTGTGGTTGAGTCTGCAGACAACATGGTTAGCCATGGTTGTAATATTAATGTTAAGCGGCTTGAAAATTCTTTACATCCTTTCATTATTTCCCCACTTATATATATATTAAGTGCCCACATACATGCACTGGAATGGTACAAAATTACCATCATATATATAGGTAGAAATTTCTATTTATGAATAAATAGAACATATTCTTGTATGTGAAGAACATTGGAATGTGAAATATTCATATTTTCACGTTGGGTTAGCACACATGAGAATGTGCGATTGGGTGTGTGCGCAAGTAGGGCGTTATTTTTTTATTTTTTTTCTATATTGACTTCTATGGGGGAATTATATGAACGCGAGCATGCAATATTCTAAGTTCGGCTTTTTGCACTCGTTCGGTTAGCGTGCAAGCGAAAGCGGTTTAATTTCAACTCATAATACGAGCGCAACCCGATGAGCGCAAAAAGCCGAACTTCTAGCGCAGTTAACTCTTGAGCACTCCACTTGTAATCTGGCCCTTAATAAACTACTGTATAGTGTAAATAAAACTTTATATCCACTGGGAAACAGAAACATTTTTATGATCCATTTTATTGCTATATTCGCTTTATTGCGGTGGTCTGGAACCATACCCGCAATATCTAAAAGGTACGCCTGTATATGCATGCTTAGCTGCTGCTCTTTCATACATATCACAGAAAATCTATCCTTCCAATTAAACCGAATGTAAACTTCACAATGATGTTCTTGTTACAGTTGTCTACCTGTTTGCATGGGGTATCACAATAATAGTTATATTGTAATGGGGATTATCATCCTTTAGGCGGTGGTGATGGGCAAGCACTGTACCTGGACTCCGACCTGAACTACGGGAGAACAAGTCACTGCAATACATTCAACAACCAGCCACTGTGCTCTGAAACCTTCCAGATCTCCATTATTGAAGTGTGGGGTTTCAAAGACAACATTAACAGTGATGGCCATCACTCTGAAGTCCATTGAACATTCACAAAAAATGTCACCACTTTGGAAGTCTCGGGTTGAATCTGTTGGTAAACCAGAGCAGAAACAAATGCTTCTACTGTTCATATCTGCAACTGGTAGAAGCATGTGTGATATGTTCTAATTGCTTGTGCTTAATAAGTCTGTACTTGTGTGTATATTATTTGGTGTACATATTTATACACACACACAGGTGTGCACAATTCTAATTTCCTAGTATTGCCCTACACTTTTTATTAGACTTGCAAGACTCAAACGTAAAAGAGCACTGAAACAAATCCAATAATAGTTTTCACAAAAAGTCTTATTTATTCACAGTCACTTTTAAATGTGTACACTATTGATTATGTAACATAAATTTACTACGTTATTCAGTCTTTCAATTGTTTCATCTTGGGACCAATGTTAATTATAGTCTAATTTTGTTAGTCAAGTATAGCCATATAACTATATATGAACTAGATCTGATATGCAGTTACTTTCAACCCTATCTGTTTTTTCAGGTTTAACTTATTTTACATTTTTGGGGGGTTTTATGCACTTTTTCTTTTCCTTATTCGATAAACATTCCAGTTACCTCATTATTTGAGTCTTCATAAAAAGATCTTTGCTGAACATTATTGAAATCACAGTTTTGCACATCGTTACAAAAGTACTATGGTTTAATTAAATTGTCTTATGGGAAATCATATTGGGGGGGAAAAAACATTCTAGATTTCAGTAATAAAAATACACCTCAGTCTTTTTTTTTTAGTTTGTTGTTAATCCATTCCATGATACAAGTCGCTTAATGAAACCATTTATTTGTGTTTTTAAATGTATAAGAAGGTGACAGATAACCTTTGAATATTAAACGTTAAAAAGAAAATACATTTCTTCAGTTGTTGGTAACATTCATTGTATTCTCTCTGGCTATGTACAGAAATACTGATTACAACATGGCTATTTTCTTTTATAAAATGATGACAGTCCACAAGATATCGTGTGTGGGATTACACTCCATTCCACTAGGACGACGATAGGTTTAATCCCTCCCAGAATCCCTCAATCAAATTTTTGCCTCTAAAATGGAGCGAGGTGAATTCTGAAGTGCTGATCTACATGTCCTTGATAGGAGTTCTCTAACAGAGATTAGACTCAATTTCCCGGTCAGAGTGCCTCCTGGACAAGAGGGTTGGCCAGGAGGAGTTTAGCCAGGCAGTGAGTAATCGCAGTAGACAATGGTGCTGATAGGTAAGTACCTTGCCCCTTCACAGCCCACTGGTTATTGCGATGAACATGTGCAGATGATACACATAGGCCTGGGCATGTACATACACCTAGAAAACATATTTAAAGCACTCTTTTTTATTTTTACAGGTTTTTAAATCTCTTTAAGAATTAGCGTGACTGGAGCCTTTAACTCTCTCTTCACCTCTAGCACCAAAAAATAGTTCACACTGCTTTGTGGTTTCCATCTTGCAGGTGTAAGAGCAGTCCCACCACCTCCAAGTGCATAGAAACAGCTTCCAAGACATATTCGAGCTTGCCAAATCTTCTATTATTTAGGACTTTCTGGGTTTACTCAGTCATGTTTTGTGCCTTATATCTATGTTTACTACATTGCATAGCTTATTAAAAAAAAGGTCAACTCCTTTTAAATTACAAGACATTTCTGCTGTGTTATTATAGAATTACATATCAACTAAATCTTAGTGTTTTCAAACAAATGTAAAATCCTTTTTACTGCAATTATTTTTCAATAGCCAAACTCCTCCTCATCATTATTTGAATGAGCCAATCTATGCTTGAGTCTGCAGAAAACAAGGCTAGCCAGTGTCCTTAATCTGGTCTTAAGGGATCTTTAGACCTCTCCTTTCAAGGCCTGCTTGGATTAGCTTTCAGCTCTTGTCCTGGAAGGTTCTTTTCCTATTAGCTATTTCCTTGGTTAGAAGGGTTTCATAGCTCTTTGCTCTCTTACAAGCCTCCTTTCTTGATTTTCCATCAAGGTAAGACGGTGCTTCAGGCAGTTTATTTTCTTTCTTCCACAGTTTGTATATACATATACCATTAATTAAGAAATGGTGGTTCTTTCATTGTGCAGCTCCAAAAAAATTAAGGAGCGTCTTCATCAATGTGTATGTGGTAAGAGCTCTCAGGTTCTATGTTGAAGCTACAAAATCATTCTGATTTTTTGTATCAATTTTTCTGGATCTCGCAAGTGTCACAAAGCCAAGACAGCCTGGTCTTTGCATATTATTATATATATATATATATATATATAATATAATATATATAGCTGACTGGCAGTGCAATGTTAAAAGAATAAGCCTTGTTGGCTATAGCAGTGTTTTTTTTTTAATTCCAGCTAAAGAAATATTATTGATTTAAAAATTCCCATATGTTTGTAAAAAAAGACACTCTTGACAAATTTGCTTTGCGTTAATTCACATGGGTAATGTAGATAAGCAGACTATTAGAAAATTATATGTTAATGTTATTCTTCCTCCTTTAAATAAAAAATAAACAAAAACAATTCAAAGAAATGCATTTTAGCATACTATGGGAATATTATTAATTGATCCACACCTCTATTTTATTACATCCATAGTTTTATCTGGTTAATTTGACTAAGGCAGCCCTTTTTTGGGGCTTTGGATAGTTATTTGGTTTACATTATCTTTAACATTCTGGTATGATACCATTGGCACAGAAAGGGTTAACAGACCTTTTCCACCAATTTGACACAGTCTATCCACTCCAGTTCAGTGGGTGCAAGGGTTAACAAACACACTCTAGTCTTTTCTAGACCTAGAATAAATGCCCAAAATTCACTTTTAATGCCACCCACACAAAACTATCTCTAAACTGCTACCATTTAAAATTATTAGAAATTAGGGATCTTAAAGGGACAGTATAAATCAATTTCTTTCCAATGGCCTAGAGAGTCCACAAATCCATTTCAATTACTAGTGGGAATTCAGCTCCTGGCCACCAGGAGGAAGCAAAGAACACCCCAGCAAAGCTTTAAGTATCCACTTCCCAATAACCCCCCCAGTCATTCTTTGCCTTTGTACATCAAGGTGTTTTGCGAAGAGGGGGTCTAAAGAAAATAATCCTTTAATGGGTAGTTTCCCTGCAAGCAAGGATTGGGGCAATGCTGTGTCCATATAATCCTCTTTAGTAAGAGTTATGGTGGCTTTTAGCTGTTGTTGGCAGTTGGCAGGGCAGTCCTTGCTTTTTTCCAACATTGATGCTAACCCCTCTATGGAAAACCCGGGTTGGTTACTCTGCTTTTCTTCTTTCTTCAGATCCCGGTCAGAGGTTGTCTGAGTCTGTCATACCTGAGAAGCTGTCCCTGCCCTGCAGCTTATACCACAGGTAAGTGCTCTTTCCCTTCTAGGTGAGAAGGCTGTGGCACTTTTGGGGGTTAATATTCCTCCAGGTAGATATATGGGGACTTACAAACAATATATCTTCATATTGGGGATATTTCTCCTGTTAAGTGTGATCAGTCCACGGGTCATCATTACTTCTGGGATATTACTCCTCCCCAACAGAAGTGCAAGAGGATTCACCCAGCAGAGGCTGCATATAGCTCCTCCCCTCTACGTCACTCCCAGTCATTCTCTTGCACCCAACGACTAGATAGGATGTGTGAGAGGACTATGGTGATTATACTTAGTTTTATACCTTCAATCAAAAGTTTGTTATTTTATAATAGCACCGGAGTGTGTTATTCCTTCTCTGGTAGAATTTGAAGAAGAGTTTTTACTATGATTTTAGCCGGAGTAGTTAAGATCATATTGCTGTTTCTCGGCCATCTGAGGAGAGGTAAACTTCAGATCAGGGGACAGCGGGCAGATTAATCTGCAAAGAGGTATGTAGCAGCTTATTATTTTCTGACAATGGAATTGATGAGAAAATCCTGCCATACCGATATAATATAAACTCAGCCTTAAATGCATTAGCAACATCTGGTATCAGGGCTGTCATGTATGTATATTTTACACTTCAGTATTCTGGAGAATGGTACTTCACTGGAATTGCACTGTGTACATAAGACTTTAGCCTATTTTGCAGGGACTAGCAACAGGCTTTTAATACTCTTAATTTATGTTAAACGTTTTTTGCTGGAATTAAAAATCGTTTTCATTTTCTGAGGTACTGGGGTGAATAAAATGTTTGGGCACTATTTTTCCACTTGGCAGTTGCTTGATCTAATTTCTGGACAGTTTACTGATCTCTCTCACTGTTTGTGTGTGAGGGGGGAGGGGGCCTTTTTTGGCGCTTTTTGCTACGCATCAAAAAATTCAGTCAGAAGCGCATTGTATTTCCTGCATGATCCGGTTCATCTCTACAGAACTTAGGGGTCTTCAAAACTTGTTTTGAGGGAGGTAATCACTCACAGCAGAGCTGTGAGATTGTAGTTGACTGTGATAAAAAACGTTTATTCTGTAACTTTTTTCTGGGGTTAGTTTATCCTTTGCTAATGGGAACAAACCTTTGGCTAAAATTGTGGTTTTTTTTACAAAGATTGATGCTATAACCTCTTCAGTTTATTAATTTTCAACTGTCATATCTCTTTCTGTGCTTCTTATAGGCACAGTAACGTTTTCATATCATAGTATTTTACTTGAATAGTATTATCCAAGTTGCAAGTTTATTTGCTAGTGTGTTAAACATGTCTGATTCAGAGGAAGAAATCTGTGCTAATATGTGCTAATGCCAAAGTGGAGCCCAATAGAAATTTATGTACTAACTGTATTGATGCTACTTTAAATAAAAGTCAATCTGTACAATTGAACACATTTCACCAAACAGCGAGGCGACTAACTCGCCTCACGTGTCGAGTACCTGCATCTCTCCCGCTCGGGAGGGTGCGTGATATTGGTGGCGCCGAGTACATCTGGGCGGGCCATTACAAATCACATTACAGGATATGGCTACTGTTATGACTGAAGTTTTGGCTAAATACCCAGAACTAAGAGGCAAGCGTGATCACCTCTGGGGTGAGAACAGGAGTGCGCTGATAATGCTAGTGGCCATGTCAGATACTGCGTCACAACTTGCAGAACATGAGGACGGAGAGCTTCTGTTCTGCGGCTGACGGTTTCTGATCCAAACAGATTGGATTCAGATATTTCAAAATTTAAATTTAAGCTGGAAAACCTCCGTGTATTACTAGGGGAGGTGTTAGCGGCTCTGAATGATTGTAACACAGTTGCAATACCAGAGAAATGTGTAGGTGGATAAATATTTTGCGTAGGTACCATCGAGTACTGACGTTTTTCCTATACCTAAGAGACTAAGCTGAAATTATTACTAAGGAGTGGGATAGACCCGGTGTGCCGTTCTCACCCCCTCCGATATTTAGAAAGATGTTTCCAATAGACAACCCACCACACGGGACTTATGGCAAACGGTCCCTAAGGTGGAGGGAGCAGTTTCTACTTTAGCTAAGCGTACCACTATCCGGTGGAGGATAGCGTGCTTTTTCAGGATCCAATGGATAAAAAGTTAGAGGGTTACCTTAGGAAAATGTTTGTTCAACAAGGTTTTATATTGCAACCCCTTGCATGCATTGCGCCGGTCACGGGCTGCGGCGGCATTCTGGGTGTTTGAGGTCTCTGGAAGAGACCATTAGCTCAACTACTCTGGATGAGATTACGGACAAGCTTAGAGTCCTTAAGCTAGCTAATTCATTCATTTCAGAGGCCGTCTAGTACCTTTAACCAAACTTACGGCTAAGAATTCCGGATTCGCCATTCAAGCGCGCAGAGCACTGTGGCTAAAATTCCTGGTCAGCTGATGTTATCTTCTAAGTCTAAATTGACTTAATATATCTTTCAAAGGCAAACCTTATTGGGGCCCGGTTTGAAAGAAATTATCGCTGACATTACAGGAGGTAAAGGCCACGCCCTGCCTCAAGACTGAGCCAAACCTAAGGCTAGGACAGTCTAATTTTCGTTCCTTTTCGGAATTTCAAAGCAGGGAGCAGCATCAACTGCCTCTGCTCCAAAACAGGAAGGATCTGTTGCTCGCTACAGACAAGGCTGGAGACCTAACCAGTCCTGGAACAAGGGCAAGCAGGCCAGGAAACCTGCTGCTGCCCCTAAAACAGCATGAATTGAGGGCCCCCGATCCGGGATCGGATCTAGTGGGGGGCAGACTTTCTCTCTTCGCCCAGGCTTGGGCAAGAGATGTCCAGGATCCCTGGGCGCTAGAGATAATATCTCAGGGATACCTTCTGGACTTCAAATACTCTCCTCCAAGAGAGAGATTTCATCTGTCAAGGTTGTCAACAAACCAAACAAAGAAAAAGGCGTTTCTACGCTGCGTACAAGAGCTTTTGTTAATGGGAGTAATCCATCCAGTTCCACGGTCGGAACAGGGACAAGGGTTTTACTCAAATCTGTTTGTGGTTCCCAAAAAAGAGGGAACTTTCAGACCAATCCTGGATTTAAAGATCCTAAACAAATTCCTAAGAGTTCCATCGTTCAAAATGGAGACTATTCGGACAATTTTACCCATGATTCAAAAGGGTCAGTACATGGCCACAGTGGATTTAAAGGATGCTTACCTTCACATACCGATTCACAAAGATCATTACCGGTATCTAAGGTTTGCCTTCCTAGACAGGCATTACCAGTTTGTAGCTCTTCCATTCGGTTTGGCTACAGCTCCAAGAATCTTCACAAAGGTTCTGGGTGCTCTTCTGGCGGTACTAAGACCGCGAGGAATTTCGGTAGCTCCGTACCTAGACGACATTCTGATACAAGCTTCAAGCTTTCAAACTGCCAAGTCTCATACAGAGTTAGTACTGGCATTTCTAAGGTCGCATGGATGGAAGGTGAACGAAAAGAAAAGTTCTCTCTTTCCACTCACAAGAGTTCCCTTCCTGGGGACTCTTATAGATTCTGTAGAAATGAAGATTTACCTGACAGAAGACAGGTTAACAAGACTTCAAAGTGCATGCCGCGTCCTTCATTCCATTCAACACCCGTCAGTGGCTCAATGCATGGAGGTAATCGGCTTAATGGTAGCAGCAATGGACATAGTACCCTTTGCACGCCTACACCTCAGACCACTGCAATTGTGCATGCTAGTAAGTCAGTGGAATGGGGATTACTCAGACTTGGTGGTCCCCTTCTCTGAACTCTGGATCAGGGAGACCAGAAATTCTCAGGTCTATGGTGCTTTCTCCGGCACATCTGTCCAGGGGGATGCCATTCAGCAGGGGGGGGGGGCCCCAGGACTGGACAATTGTAACAACAGACGCCAGCCTTCTAGGTTGGGGTGCCGTCTGGAAATTCTCTGAAGGCTCAGGGACAATGGAGTCAGGAGGAGAGTCTCTGACCAATAAAACATTCTGGAAATTGAGAGGCAGTTCTCAATGCCCTTCTGCTTTGCCCCAGTTAACAACTCGGGGGTTCATCAGGTTTCAGTCGGACAACATCACGGACTGTAGCTTACATCAAACCATCAGGGAGGGGACAAGAAGCTCCTAGCAATGATGGAAGTATCAAAGATAATTCGCTGGGCAGAGGTCTCACTCTTGCCACCTGTCAGCAATCCACATCCCGGGAGTGGAGAACTGGGAGGCGGATTTTTTAAGTCGTTAGACTTTTCATCCGGGGGAGTGGGAACTTCATCCGGAGGTCTTTGCCCAAATACTTCGACGTTGGGGCAAACCAGAGATAGATCTCATGGCGTCTCGACAGAACGCCAAGCTTCCTCGTTACGGGTCCAGATCCAGGGATCCGGGAGCGGTCCTGATAGATGCTTTGACAGCACCTTGGACCTTCAGGATGGCTTATGTGTTTCCACCCTTCCCGATGCTTCCTCGATTGATTGCCAGAATCAAGCAGGAGAGAGCATCAGTGATTCTAATAGCACCTGCATGGCCACGCAGGACTTGGTATGCAGATCTGGTGGACATGTCATCCTGTCCACCTTGGTCTCTACCTCTGAAACAGGACCTTCTGATACAGGGTCCTTTCAAACATCAAAATCTAACTTCTCTGAAGCTGACTGCTTGGAAATTGAACGCTTGATTTTATCAAAACGTGGTTTTTCTGAGTCAGTTATTGATACCTTAATACAGGCTAGGAAGCCTGTTACCAGAAAAATTTACCATAAGATATGGCGTAAATACCTATATTGGTGCGAATCCAAAGGTTACTCTTGGAGTAAGGTTAGGATATTGTCTTTTCTACAAGAAGGTTTAGAAAAGGGTTTATCTGCTAGTTCCTTAAAGGGGCAGATCTCAGCTCTGTCCATTCTGTTGCACAAACGTCTGTCAGAAGTTCCAGACGTTCAGGCTTTTTGTCAGGCTTTGGCCAGGATTAAGCCTGTGTTTAAAACTGTTGCTCCGCCATGGAGTTTAAACCTTGTTCTTAACGTTTTACAGGGCGTTCCGTTTGAACCCCTTCATTCCATTGATATAAAGTTGTTATCTTGGAAAGTTCTATTTTTAATGGCTATTTCCTCGGCTCGAAGAGTCTCTGAGTTATCAGCCTTACATTGTGATTCTCCTTATTTGATTTTTCACTCGGATAAGGTAGTTCTGCGTACTAAACCTGGGTTCTTACCTAAGGTAGTCACTAACGAGGAATATCAATCAAGAGATTGTTGTTCCATCCTTGTGTCCAAATTCCTTCTTCAAAGAAGGGAACGTCTTCTGCACAATCTGGATTAGTTCGTGCCCTAGAAATTTTACTTTACAGGCAACTAAAGAATTTCGACAAACGTCTTCCCTGTTTGTCGTTTACCTCTGGTCAGAGGAGAGGTCAAAAAGCGTCTGCTACCTGCTCTCTCTTGTTGGCTTCGTAGCATAATTCGTTTAGCTTATGAGACTGCTGGACAGCAGCCTCCTGAAAGAATTACAGCTCATTCCACTAGAGCTGTGGCTTTCCACTTGGGCCTTTAAGAATGAGGGCCTCTGTTGAGCATGATTTGCAAGGCTGCAACTGGTCTTCACTTCATACTTTTTCCAAATTTACAAATTTGACACTTTTGCTTCTTCGAGGCTATTTTTGGGAGAAAGGGTTCTTGAGGCAGTGGTTCCTTCTGTAAAAGAGAGCCTGCCTATCCCTCCCGTCATCCGTGTACTTTTGCTTTGGTATTGGTATCCCAGAAGTAATGATGACCCGTGGACTGATCACACTTAACAGGAGAAAACATAATTTATGCTTACCTGATAAATTCCTTTCTCCTGTAGTGTGATCAGTCCACGGCCCGCCCTGTTTTTTTGCGGCAGGTTAATATTTTTTAAATTCTACTCCAGTCACCACTACACCCTTGGCTTCTCCTTTCTCGTTGGTCCTTGGTCGAATGACTGGGAGTGACGTAGAGGGGAGGAGCTATATGCAGCTCTGCTGGGTGAATCCTCTTGCACTTCCTGTTGGGGAGGAGTAATATCCCAGAAGTAATGATGACCCGTGGACTGATCACACTACAGGAGAAAGGAATTTATCAGGTAAGCATAAATTATGTTTTTACTGGGGCAGCAGGTACAGGGCTCTATACTGTTTATTGAGAAATTAAAGGAAATTTAACAATCTTTCATTTTTATTGAGGCTGGCTCTGGAGAGGTTAATAGGGAAAGGAGGTTATGGCAATGTGTATAACAGACAGTTTTAGACTGTGTGTTTACTATGGGGATAACAGGTTTCTCTCTAGATCAGAAGGAGAGATTTCTAGCTGTTTAAATATTACATATTTTCTTGTGGCTATCAGCGTGGTGTACTTGCGCACTTTTTCTCCCTGTGACGGCTTTTTTCTCTTGCAGACACATTGACCACACAGCTTCGCTTCCATTCAGCGAAACCTTTTGATCTCTCATTTCGGCATCGGTTTGCTTAGCAGAGGGTCTTCCTTCTACTACTCTGAGGAGAATAGTCAGAAAGTTACGGTGGTGGTCTCAAGGAGTTGTATTTTGGAGCTGTTTATGTAAATAGCTCTATATTAGCGTTCTTGCCTTTATTATGCCACCGGAGGAGTGAGTCACTCCAGCAGAACTGGGAATAGTAGTGCCTGTTTTTTGTTTTTGTTTTTAATCTCCCTTATTTGTTTTCTAATCCTCAAATTAATTAACCTGTTTAATCTTTTGTTTACATTTTAAGAGCCTTGATAGCTTGGAGGGTTTTTCATAACCCTTTCACTTTACAGACCCAGGTTCAATTACCCTCAGGGTCTGATTAAAATGTAAAATGAATTGCTTTTGTGAATCAATACCTTTTGAGGACTTATGTATTCTAATCTATCTATGTCCTTTGATAAATGTTTATATTGCCTTAAAGCTCAGGTTATTCCTCCTGTGCAAATTTATTGTTGTCCATGCCTCAGCTTTCTCCTCAGAGGGCAGTTATACAAGCAGTGCCCTGCGGTTCTTCTCTGTCTGAAAATCTTAAAATATTTCCTCTAAAGTTGGAATTTCTGACAATGCCAAAGCTGCCTTGGTCAGTTTATCTCAGTTATCCGAGGATGACCATTCCTTCTTCTGATGGTGATATTTCTGAGTCTGCTGTAGTTAGTATAGAGGATTCAGAGGAAATTTATGTTTTTAGATTTAAGCTTGAACACCTCTGTTTACTACTTAAGAAGGTTCTGGTTACTCTGGAGGATTCTGAACCTGCAGTCGTAGAGACTCCTAAGTTTAACAAATTAGAGTTTTTGATGTCAAGCCTAGATCTGTGGAAGTATTTCCTGTGTCAGATCGCATGTCTGACATTATTTCTCAGTAATGGGAGAGGCTGGAGTTCTATTTTCCCCATCTCCTGTCTTTAAAAAGATGTTTCCCGTTGCAGACTCTGTGTAAGACCTTTGGCGCACTGTTCCTAAGGTGGATGGAGCTAAATCCACATTAGCCAAGAGAACCATTATTCCTCTAGAGGATAGTACCTCCTTTAAGGATCCTATGGATAGGAAACTGGAAGGGTACATAAATATTTTTCTTCACCAAGGACTGCAATGGCAGCCAGTTGCTAGTATTGCGGCAGTCTCTGGTGCGGCCTCTTACTGGTGCGACTCCTTATCGGATCTGATTTTGGGAGAAACTTCAGTAGAGGAGATCCAAGACAGGATCAAGGCTTTAAAACTGGCTAACACCTTCATCTGTGATGCCAGTATGCAAGTTGTTCGTCTGGGTGCAAAGACTTCTAGCTTTGCCATTGTATCTCGCAGAGCCTTGTGGCTAAAGTCTTGGTCGGCTGACATGGTGTCTAAGTTTCTGTATCTTCCTTTTTAAAGGTAAGACTTTATTAGGTCCTGGTCTGGCTGAGATCATTTCCACGGTCACAGGTGGAAAGGGAGATTTTCGGCCTCAGGACAAGAAGGTCAGACCTAAGGGTCGCCAGACTTCAAATTTCCGTTCCTTTCGCAACTTCAAGGGACAAAAATCCTCTTCTTCTTCCAAACCTGAACAATCCAAACCCTCATGGAGATTTAACCAGCCTTGGAATAAGGGTAAGCAATCCAAGAAGCCTTTCTCTGAAAACAAATCAGCATGAAGGGTTCTCCCCTGATCCAACTTGGGATCATGTAAGGGGCAGACTTTCCTTCTTTCAGGAGGCTTGGATTCGCAATGTACCCGTTTCTTGGGCAGTAGAAGTATTCTCTCAGGGATACAAGGTAGGGTTCAAATCTCGCCTGTGATGCTCGTGGGATACTCCTCTATCAGACCGAACTAAGCCAGTAGTCTTATTATCCCGGCGTCGAGCCGGAATGATGGGGAATATCCCAGAGCAGAGAAGGTTTGTAAGATGAAAAAAGTGGCACTTACCACAGGAAGGACAGTCCTTGATGGCAACAGGCGGGATACCAGAGAAAGGCAGTTCAGGGGCAAATCACTAGGATGGTCAGGCAGGGTTTGACAACAGTAAGGCAGTCCAGAGGTAAACCACTAGGATGGTCAGGCAGGGTTTGGCAACAGTAAGGCAGTCCAGAGGTAAACCACTAGGATGATCAGGTAGGGTTTGGCAACAGTAAGTCAGTCCAGAGGTAAACTACTAGGATGGTCAGGCAGGGTTTGGCAAAGGTATATCAATCCAGCAGTTAAGGGTTAAACAGGCAGAGTGTTCAGACAAGCAAAGTTCAGCAGCAGTATATCAATCCAGCAGTTAAGAAGGGTTAAACAGGCAGAGTGGTCAGACAGGCAAGGTTCAGCAGCAATATAACAGTCCAGCATACAAATAAGCAAAACCCAGGAGAACATTAAGTAACACCTATACGTGGGCAGTGATAGGTAGGACTGAAGTTACTTACATAAACGCAGGATTCGCGCCACAGGAGATCCTAACCAGCATATGAAGGAGAAAGCGTGCGGCGATGAAGTCACCGCCGCACACAGTGAGGAGCCGATTCCCGCCCCCCCCCAGGCAACGGCTAGAGTGGCGCGGCATGACACAGTCCTCCTCTGAAGGGTTCCCTCTGGGAACCAGAGTCGATCTCAAAGGATGAGTAGCATCGAATCTAGAGACCAAAGATGGAGCATGCACATCATGGGCAGGAACTATCCACCACAGAGTAACCCTTCCAATGTACCAGATTCTGGAATCCAGGATCTTGGCTACCTCATATTCGGGGTCACGACAGACCAGGAGCGGAGGAGGAGGAGCCGGGTATATCTATTTTTGAGTAGGGTTTTGGGCAAGGCCACTTTGTAGGCAACAGGAGACAGTCTTTTCAGGACTTTGTAAGGACCAATAAACCTAGGCCTCAATTTGTGACATGGTTGACGTAGACGAATATGTCAAGTAGAGACCCAAGCACATTCACTTATTGAGATGGCACGTACAGAAGCTCTATGGACAATCTGCAAACTTTTTATATCTAGAGGACAGCGGGAACGTAGCCCGAGAGTGAATACGTTGCCAATTAGTGGTGAGTTCAGTAACGTGTCAGTCTGCAGCAGGAACCCCCAATGGACTGAAGAAAAAGGGAAGACACAAGGTTGATACCCTGCTGTGGCTTGAAATGGAGAACATTGAAGAGAAGAGTGCCAATGAGTGTTTCTTGCCAGCTCGGCTAAGGGTAACAACTCGAACCAGTTGGTATGGAGAGCGTTGACAAAGACTCTAAGATAGGCCTCAAGATCCTGATTTAGTCTCTGTTAGTCCATTGGTCTGAGAATGGTAGCCAGAAGATTAAGGAAACCAGTGGTTCCAATCAACTTAGCAAAAAGGCTTTCCAAAAGGTAGAAATGAATTGTGGCTCCTCTGGTCGGAAACCATATTTGCAGGAATGCCATGGGGAGTCGTACCACATGCAGGAGAAAGACGACAATTCTTGGGCTGAAGGCAGTTTTGTTAGGGGTACAAAATGAGCCAGTCTGAAAAACGATCCACCACAACCAGAAATACTGTATGGTTGGTCAGAAGGAGGAAGGTCCACAATGAAATCCATTGTTTTATTGTCCATGGTTTTTTAGGGAATGGACAATGGTTGGAGCAAGCCGGGAGGTAAGGATCGGGGGAGGGGTTTTGTGGGCAGCACAAGTTGTGCAGTGCTTTTACATAATCTGAGCGTCAGACTTCATAGTAGGCCACCATACGTGTTGGAAAGACGCTTAAAAGTCCTTGTCAAACCAGGATGTCCTGGAGAGTTTACGGGTCATATGCGCCCAGTACTGGAGGTGCGTGAGTTCAGAGGTACAAAAAAGATTTCAGAAGCCACGGGGGCTTCAGGAAGTTTACTAGACTGAGCATGTTGCAGTCTTTGAAGAAGGGTGGTATTTAAATGAGCAACTACACAGGAGGGAGGTATGATGTGTTCAATAGGAGCTTCAGAGGAATCGCTTGAGTGAGGACATTGGACGGGAAAGGGCACCCGCCTTCTTGTTTTTGGGTCCCAGTAAAGATAAGAGACCACAAAGTTTAAAACGGGAAAAGAATAAGGCCCACCTGGCCTGTCGAGGATTGAGTCGATGAGCAGTCTCTAAGTAAGTCAGATTCTTGTGGTCGGTGAGAATCTGAATGGGATTAGGAGTACCTTCCAACCAATGATGCCATTCAGTCAAGGCCATCTTAATGGCTAAGAGTTCACGATTACCCACATTGTAATTCCTCTCTGCAGGAGTAAAGTGTTTGGAGAAAAAAGCTACAGAGTGCGACTTGGAGGTTAAAGGATCCCTTTGGGCTAGAACTGCTCCAGCCCCTATCTCGGATGCATCAACCTCCAAAGTAAACTGTAGGTCAGGATCAGGGTGGCGGAGCACAGGAGTAGAACAGAGAGCCTTTTTAAGACAAAGGCATATATGGCCTCAGTGGACCAATGTTTACAGTCTGTTCCGTTTTGTCAATTCAGTGAGTGCAGCGACTGTTTGAGAAAAGTTCTTTATGAACTTGCGGTAATAATTGGAGAACCACAAGAATCTCTGCAATTTCTTTAATGAAGTAGGTTGAGGCCACTCTAAACTGCGGTGAGTTTAGCAGGATCCATGGCAAAACCTTCTTTTGAGATGACATACCCAAGGAACTGGATCTGAACTTGGTCAAACTCACTTTTTTCTACTTTGGCTGCCAAAGAATTGTCTCTGAGACGTAGAATAACTTGTCTCACGTGCTTATGATGCTCCTCCAGAGTGGAAGAGAAAATAAGTATGTCATCCAGGTAGACAATGACAGTGCGATTGAGGAGGTCACGGAAGACATCGTTGACAAATGCCTGGAAGACTGGAGGGGCGTTACACAGCGCAAAGGGCATTACAAGATATTCGTAATGCCCAGATCTTGTGTTGAAGGCGGTCTTCCATTCGTGGCCTGGAAAGATATGAATCAGATTGTATGCCCCACGTAAGTCCAGCTTGGTGAAGAAGCGAGCATCCTGGAGTGAGTCTTACAGTTCGGTGATCAAAGGAATGGGATAGCGATTCTTTATAGTTATGTTGTTCAAGGCCCTGTAGTGGATGCAGGGTCTGAGCCCACCATCCTTACTGACGAAAAAGAAGCTTGCCCCAGCAGGAGAGGAGGAAGGGCGAATGAAGCCTTTAGCTAGGTTCTCTTGTATGTACTCCTTCATGGATTTTGTTTTGGCTTTGGAAAGTGGGTAAGTCCTCCCTTTAGGAAGCGGGGCTCCGGGAAAGAGGTCGATTTTGCAGTCATAGTTATTTTGAGACAACGTCTTTTCTGCAGAAGAGTTCAAGCCAGCTTGAACCATAAAATGATGATCCAGAAAGTTTCCAACTGCCCCTGAATCAATGAAGGCTTGAGTGTGGACTGTATTCTGAAGGAAGGTAAGGGTAACAGGTACCAGATCCCGAGTGGAATGAGGGGATTTAGTAGTGATCCTGTTTAGAGGTACCCCAGTGTTATCCCCTAAGCATTGGCTTTCCCCAGGCGAATGTCACAGTCCTTTAGTTGGTGGGTGTTAGATCCACAATAAAAGCATAGTTTCAACCTCATTCTTCTCTGCCTTTCAGCTTCTGAAGGTTTAGAGGAGGAGAGATCCATGAGTTCCTCCACTGAGGTAACTGGAGCTGTTGAGGTAGAGGATACTGCCAAAACCGGACGAATAGGAGGACGGGAGGGAAGGAGCCTCCTAGTTCTGTCTTTCGGCTTGTCTTTCCTGGAAGCGAGAGTCCAGACTGATACAAAGCATTATAAAGTCATCCAAAGAAGAAGGAACGTCACGATAAGTGAGTTAATCTTTGATACGTTCATGCAGACCCCTCCTAAAGGCTGCCTTGAGAGCACTGAAAAGAGAGGTGAGTGGATTCGGAGTATGAGGCGCAAATTAATGCTTAAACCTAAGAGGGAATATTATAAAATTGAGTATATGAGTGGTTTATTTTAATTCAGAGATGTACCCTTTTAGGAAAAAAAAGGACTTATAGGTGAAAAAAAAAAAAATATATATAAATATATATATATATATATTTATATATATATATATATATACCACTACAATTCAGGGAGTTTTCTTAGAACAAAATTTGTTTTATTTTGAAATATATAAAATAAATAAATAAAATAATGCGAATTGCTAAAATATATATAGAAAGATCATATATCTGTATAGCTATACGAGCTATAGAATAGTTGTGAGTAGAGTTTTTGCTAATATATGTATTACACCTAGTACATTGAAACACCTAGTGTAGTATATGGTAGAAGGTCAAACTCATATGATATAAACTAAATACATAAAAAATCAAAACATAAAAATCGATACATAAAAAATCCTTAGAAGGTATAAAAAATCTATATATATATAGGGAATTGAATATTGATACGTTATCAATATCCACCTAAGAACAATACAATCGATGATTTTGGAGGGACAAATGCCAAGGATTTACCAATGGATCAATAAAATAAAACTTAATGAATAAAACTCAATGCAATATATTAACCTATGAGCAAACACAATACAATCGATGAATTAATGAATTTAGGGATAGAGTGTCAAGGATTTACAAATGAATCAATAAAATAAAGTTCAATATAATATTTGAGCAAACACAATTCTTAGAAATACGGTTTAAATTAAGTTTTTTTGTCCTATTCAGAGATAGGGATTTGACAGTCTTTTTATCGATACAGAATATATGTATATATACAAAAATTGTCTGTGTGTGTAGCTAGCAATGGATAAAAATTTGTTGATTTGACAGTTAATAGTTTTTTGTTAAAAACCGGGTTTAATATCCTTTGAAAAAACAAGAGGTGCAGTCGGCCGACTGTATAAATGGTGATTTGTAATGTTCAGATATTTTCTTATGAACAAATGGTGATTTGTAATGTTCAGATATTTTCTTATGAGCATGTCAGTTTTTAAATGATCCTTTTGTTGAATGAACACTACCGGTAGATATTTTGTTAGCATTACGAAGTTGCCCGGGTGATAGGCAAAGGTATGAATATTTCTGATGTGGTGCCAGAGCTCTACGCGACTAAGAAAGAACCAAGACGGTAAGGAGCGGTTTGCTATTTACTTACTGTATCTTAGCCGATTATGGAGCTGGTTGCAGATCCGAGGTGTGTTTCCTCCGCTCAGCTGGAGTAAAGATGTAAGCTTCTCCAGATATCCTGGGCTGTTTGTAGAGCGGGTGTTTTTTTTCTTTCTTTTTTGTGCTGGTTTTTTTTGTTTTTGGCAGCACAGGTTTGAACTGTGTACTTCTCTGGATGCCGGTTATTTTCACTTTGGTTCTCAAGTCTTTTGGTCCACTCCCGGATAGTGACAGAATTGAATCCCTTAGCGGTATTATGCTTCTCATTCTGTATGCATGTGTAAATATGACCCTGGGGATAGTCTCCCTATGGGTGATGGGGAAACCAGCACGTGGACTCCTTGCCCATGTGCTTAGAGGCGATATGGCTGCACCTCACTGACGAGGCCCAAAGGAGGCCGAAACGATGTCTGGGGGGTGGTCATGTTCCTTGTTCAGAGGAGAATTGCCTGGTATTTCGGGGCTGGACTGACCATGTTGGCGGGATCAGACTGATATACTACAGAAAGTTTTCCTCTGTGAAAAGCACAATTGGGCAGAAAGAAGCTACTACCAGGTGGCAACCGGGCCATAGAACAAGCTATTGATGCTGCTGTTCGTTCCTGGCAGACTGCTTCTCATTATGTTTTGCATATGTAAATATGACCCTGGGGATAGTCTCCCTAAGGGTGATGGGGGAAACCAGACGTGGACTCCTTGGCCCAATGTGGCTTAGAGGGATCTGGCTGCACCTCACTGACAGGCCCCAAAGGAGGCCGAAACGATCGTCTGGGGTTGTCATGTTCTTGTTCAGAGAAGATTGCCTGGTATTTCGGGGCTCGGGACTGACCTTGTTGGCGGGATCAGACTGATATACTACGGAACTTTTCCTCTGTGAATAAGCACAATTGGGCAGGAAAAAAGCTACTACCAAGGTGCAACGCGGGCCATAGAACAAGCTATTTATGCTGTTGTTCGTTCCTGGCAGACTGCTTCTCATTCTGTTTTGCATATTTACTTACTGTATCTTAGCCGATTATGGAGCCTGGTTGCAGATCCGAGTGTTGTTCCTCCGCTCAGCTGGAGTAAAGATGATGTACTTCCAGATATCCTGGGCTGTTTGTAGAGCGGTGTTTTTTTCTTTCTTTTTGTGCTGGTTGTTTTTTTGTTTTTTTTTTGGCCAGCACAGGTTTGGAAGCCCGTGTACTTCTCTGGATGCCGGTATTTTTCACTTGGGGTTCTCAAGTCTTTTGGTCCACTTCCCGGATAGTGACAGAATTGAATACCTTAGCGGTCAATTTTTTCAGGGTTCCAAGGGTGTTATTCTGATTCCACAGTTTAGGAATTGTGGAGTATAGCAGCAGTAGTTCGCTACGCGTTTCGGCCTTAGACACTGGCCTTTTTCAAGCTATTCTACTGCTAGGTTTGTTGGCAGGCTTTTTATACCTTTAAACGGGTCAAGTCTGAAAGTAATTAGGTTATTAGACTAATTGGGTGATTCAATTTTGTATATATCATGTTTTTGATGTGTTTGTATCACTCTATTTTGCATGACTTGGCATGACTTTTAGAAATATGTTATTAGATCGTTACAAAACAAATACACATTAACATTTTGAATATTGCGGTTTCTTAAGTAACAATAATAATGTTTCTATTTGTATAAAAGAAATTGCGCTAATTGCGCTACCTTTCGCAAAGTATGTCTATCTAATTAGTTTATGGGGACACTACGAACACAACAATGTGGGATTATTCTCAGATAATTGTTGAGCAGATATTTTTAAGCAACCTATAGGGCGGGAAAATGTGTCTCAATAATGCAACATAATTCATTGGGAGATGTGTACATAATTTTTATGGGTTTAGGGCAGAGTGTGATAGATAGTGTTTATCAGTAATAAGGTTTATTGTGATGTTAACTCACTTATATGATCTTTGAATCTTTGTATCAAACTTTTTTAATTAGTTTATTCTTGTTTATACTTTTATTTGTATTTATTATCTCTCACACTAGTAATTAATTCAGAACATTTTTTAAGAAATTATTTAAAAAATTAATTCCAAACATTTTTTTAAAAAAAATTTTTTTTAAAAACAAGTCCAACTTTGTGGTACAATATTGGTCGTTTGTTGAAAAATTATCACAAGATTATCAAAACTTGTCAAGAATTGAATAATTAATTTTTATAAATCGAATAATTAATTTTTGTATATAATTTGGTGTTAGAATGTTTTTTTGTTTTTTATTTAACGTTAAGTTTTAATTTAACTGAATAGTAGGGAATTAAAAATGCATGTATATATACATATTTCGATAGATGTAAAAGAGTTGAAAAGATATATAACCATGTATTATTATCTGGGACACGATGTTAAGCAAAAAGGTGCCGTCATGTATATATTAATCTAAAGGAAGAAAGATATGAATTTGTTAGTTTTTATTCTTTTAGAAAACCATTTAGATTAAAATCTACATTTAAGCCTTTTGGTTGTAGTATTTGAAGTTGAAAAATCCATTTGGCTTCTGCTTGTAATAAAGTATTTTTATTTTTTCTATGGCTGTAAAGTTAAAAAATTTAAGATTGCTATTGTTGCATAATCTGAAGTGTTTTGGAACTGGAAGTTCTAAGTTCCTCTTATCCCCTGAGTTTTCAATAGATAAAATGTTCTCTCCGTTTCCCCTGTGTGTTGAATATTGCACTTTTTACATTCTATGAGATAGATTAAATTTTTGTCCATACATCTTATAGTACTTTTGATTTTTTATTCTTGTTTTGTACTGTGAGACGTGAAGGTATGGGTCTTTTTTGAGTGTCTGCATGCCTTGCATATATGACATGGGTAAAAACCTTTTAGATCTGAACCTAGGACCCCTTTTTCTATGTCTTTGTTTCTGATGTTTTTCATAGATGGGGCCAGTCTATTTTTAAGTGTGTTGGCTCTTCTGTACACAAATCTGGGTTTTGTTGGTAAGGAAGGGCCTATGTCTGGTTCATAGCTAAGAATGTACCAGTGCTTTTTGATATTTTTTTCTATGGCATATTTGTCCTCTCCATATTGAGTAATGAAGGGGATATTGATTTTATCACTCTTTTTATTCTCGCATCAATTTTTCTTAATTGTATGATTAAGGATATCGGTTCTTTCAGTTTTTCTTACCTCTTCTATATCTTTTTCTAATTTTGATATATCATATCCCCTTTCTGTGAATTTCTGTTTAAATACTAGACTTTGTTGTTCAAAAGTTTCAGGGTCGTTACAATTTCTTTTGAGTCTTAGAAATTGTCCCTTAGGAATATTTTGTTTCCATTTCTTTAAGTGACAGCTTTCCCAATGTATATAGTTGTTTGCATCGACTTCCTTGAAGTATGTTTTTGTGTTTAGTTTGTCATCATTAGTTGAGATTTCTAGATCTAAATAATTTATTTTCTCTTTATTGTAGGTATATGTAAATGTTAGATTTTTATTATTATCATTCATGTTTTGTATGCATTGTATTCATTTGTTTTCATTCCCTGTCCAAATAAAGAAAAGGTCGTCTATGTATCTTTTATAAATTTAAGAACTTTTCTTTAAATATACTATGGGTAAGGAAAGTGTTTTCCCATAGACCCATGAACAGGTTTGCGTAACTGGGGGCAAATTTTGTGCCCATCGCAGTTCCGCAAACCTGTTCATAGAAGGTACCATCATACAGAAACTAGTTATGAGTTAGGATAAAATTTATCCCATCCAGAATGAACTCAATTTGGTTAAGTGGCATTTTTCCATCACTTAGTAAAAAGTGTTTTACTGCATTGATTCCATCTATGTGTTGTATGCAAGTATACAATGATGATACATCACAAGTTACTAATAAGTAATTGGGTCTCCATAGGATATCTTCCAATATTTTCAGTAAACTAGTCGAGTCTCTTAGATAAGAATCTAAGTTTTTAACATGTTGTTGCAGAAATTTATCAATGTATGCTGATAGATTAGATGTAAGGGAATTTACTCCTGAGATTATGGGACGGCCAGGGGGGTTCGTGATATTTTTATGTATTTTCGGAAGTGCGTATATAATTGGAATTCTAGGATAACTTGAGTATAGATAGTCGTATTCTTTCTCTGTAATTATACCCACAGTTTTTGCCTTTTCCAGATGTTTTTTTAGAAAAATCTGATAAACTCTGGTGGGATTTGCAATCATCTTTTTATATGTGCTTGTGTCGTTTAATAGATTGAATATTATGTCATCATATTGAGTTTTATCTAAAATCACCATTCCCTCCCCTTTATCTTTTTTTATGATAATTTCGTTGTTGTTCTCGAGTTCAGTTATGAGTAGTTTCTGTTTTCGTGTTAAATTTTGTTTATTATCTTTCTTATTTTTTAAATTAGTTATGTCTGCTGTAATCAATTTTTCAAAAGTGTCTATGTATTTGCCTTTTTCATTTTTAGGATAAAAATTTGATTTCTTTTTTAAATCTGTATGGATGAAACCTTTTTCATCTTTGAAGAAAGTTTTTGTTTCTGTTGTAGTTGCATCATTAGTGTTAGTTACATGATTTTTCTTCTATAAGTGATTTTTCAACAGGATTTTTTATGAAGTATTTCTTCAATGTTAGGTTACGAACGAATTTATGTGCATCTATGAATGTATTAAATTTGTCATTGGCTTGTGTTGGTGCAAAGGATAGTCCTTTGCTCAATATTTGACTTTGTGAAGCATCAAGTTTAAGTTTACTTAGGTTATATATTCCCTGCTGTTGTGTAGTTATTTCTTTCTTTTTATTTCCTGAAAATAAGTTCTCTGTGGATACTGGTATTCTCTTTGATCTCTTTGGTCTACCTCCTCTAGTTCCCCTCTTTCTGAATGTCTTCTTTTCTTTCTTCCTGAGTTTTGGTGGGGGCCTATTTCTAAAAAAGATTGTGGTTTTGAAGGGATGGTTTGTGGTATATTTCTTTTATTATCATCATCTCTTCTTTGGTCTTTGTCATCATAACTTATATGTGGTTCATGTTTTTCTAGAACTGAGAATCTATTGTAGCTGTTAAAGCTACTTGTAGGTTTATTGTATGTGTTTGGATATTCGTTGTGATTACTGGCTTGTTTGTTATACGATCTTGGGTATTCATTATTATATGTGTTTGGATGTCCATTGTGGTTACTGGTTTGTTTATTGTATGATCTTTGGTATTCATAATTCCTTCTGAGTGTCGCCAGTTAGTATATTCGTTGTAGTTGTTGTTATAAGGTTTATATGTATTGTGATTCTGATAATATTGTCTGTCGTTAGTCTTGTGTCGATATTGGTTATCCTTACCCTTTTTATATTCTGACTTTTGCCAGGTTGGTCTTAGATTAAAATTGTTTTGATTATTTCTTTCTGTATCTCTCACATAAGGTCTGTAGTCTTGTGTTTTTGATTTGTTGCTTTCTATATAATGTTCTGAAGTAGCTCCTGGTTTGTCTATCTTATTACTTCTCCATTTATGACTTATATATTCATCACCATTAGGGTTTTCTTTAAAAGCTAGATAGTCTATTTTGTCTCTCTCAAATTTTTTGAATTTATTGTATACCAATTCTTGTTTTGTTTTCATCAATATTTGTTTTATTTCTTCTTCTCTTTTTTTATACTCATTTAGTTCTTTAAATTCTACATTTTTTGTTTCTATTTAATTTATCTCGTTACCCAATTGTAATAGTTGTTCCTCTCTATACTCTTTTATGAGATTCATTAGTTTTAAAAGATGTTTCCTCTAATATATCTCTCCATTTTTTCTTAAAGCTTGAGTCTATATTTTTAAAAGAGCATTCCTTTTTAATTCTTAGTCCTCTTGGGACTCTCTTATTTGTCAGGTATTCGTTCAGGAATATACACTCTGTTTTATGTCTCATTTCTAGAATCAATTTAGTTTCTAAAGAGGTAAGATATTCTCTCATTTGGTCAATATCTTTATTTTTTGGTTCTATTGTCTGTCTTCCCTCTTCAAAAATATTATGTATATTGTCATAAATTTGAGATCTAAGGTCAAAGATATTTTCTTTTATATGTGTATTACTCTTAGTTTTGCAGTACTCATTTTATATGGGGTTTGTTAATGTAGACAAGAAACGGGTGTTTTAAAACTTTTTTGCGCTGCCAGGTGCTCGGTCTGCCTTAACTCCTTATGATATTAACCCCAAAGTAATATCTAGTGTCTGGAAAAGAGAGAGTGGTTCGGAGTATGAGGCGTAAATTAATGCTTAAACCTAAGAGGAATATTATAAAATTGAGTATATGTATATGTAGTGTTGTAGGTATAAAAAGCCCGCCAACAAACCTAGCAGTAGAATAGCTTGAAAAAGTCCAGTGTCTAAGGCCGAAACGCGTAGCGAACTATTGCTGCTTTACTCCACAATTCCAGCACAAAAAAGAAAGAAAAAAACACCACTCTACAAACAGCCCAGGATATCTGGAAGTACATCATCTTTACTCCAGCTGAGCGGAGGAACAACACTCGGATCTGCAACCAGGCTCCATAATCGGCTAAGATACAGTAAGTAAATAGCAAACCACTCCTTACTGTCTTTGTCTTTCTTAGTCCGTAGAGCTCTGGCACCACTCAGAAATATTCATACCTTTGCCTATCACCCGGCAACTTCTTTATGCTAACAAAATATCTACCGGTAGTTTCATTCAACAAAAGGATCATTTAAAAACTGACTTGCTCATTTAAAAACTGATATGCTCATAAGAAAATATCTGAACATTACAAATCACCATTTATACAGTCGGCCGACTGCACCTCTTGTTTTTTTCAAAGGATATTAAACCCGGTTTTTAACAAAACTATTAACTGTCAAATCAACAATTTTTTATCCATTGCTAGCTACACACACAATTTTTGAATATATACATATATTCTGTATCGATAAAAAGACTGTCCAATCCCTATCTCTGAATAGACAAAAAACAAATTTTTAAACCGTATTTCTAAGAATTGTGTTTCCTCAAATATTATATTGAACTTTATTTTATTGATTCATTTGTAAATCCTTGACACTCTATCCCTAAATTCATTAATTCATCGATTGTATTGTGTTTGCTCATAGTTTAATATATTGCATTGAGTTTTATTCATTAAGTTTTATTTTATTGATCCATTGGTAAATCCTTGGCATTTGTCCTCAAAATCATCGATTGTATTGTTCTTAGGTGGATATTGATAACGTATCAATATTCAATTCCCTATATATATATATATATATATATATATATATATATATATATATATATATATATATATATATATATATATATATATAGAGAGAGATTTTTTTTATACCTTCTAAGAATTTTTTATGTATCGATTTTTGTTTTGATTTTTCAATGATTTTTTATGTATTTAGTTTATATCATATGAGTTTGACCTTCTACCATATACTACACTAGGTGTTTCAATGTACTAGGTTTAATACATATATTAGCAAAAACTCTACCCACAACTATTCTAAAGCTCGTATAGCTATACAGATATATGATCTTTCTATATATATATTTTAGCAATTCGCATTATTTTATTTATTTATTTTATATATTTCAAATAAAACAAATTTTGTTCTAAGAAACTCCTGAATTGAAGTGGTGTGTGTATATATATATATATATATATATATATATATTATTATTATTATTATTATTATTATTATTATTATTATTATTATTATTATTATTATTATTATTATTATTATTATTATTTTTTATTTTTTTAACCTATAAGTCCTTTTTTTCCTAAAGGGGTATATCTCTGAATTAAATACAACACTACATATACTCAATTTTATAATATTCCTCTTAGCTTTAAGCATTATTTTGCGCCTCATACTCAGAACCACTATCTCTTTTCCAGACACTAGATATTACTTTGGGGTTAATATCATAAGGAGTTAAGGCAGACCGAGCACCTGGCAGCGCAAAAAAGTTTAAAAACACCCGTTTCTTGCCTTGAGAGCACTGCCATCCCCAGTGGTTTCAAGTGCCAAGGTATGAAACTCAATGCAAATTGTGCCACAGTTCTATTGCCCTGGCAGAGGTCCAGTAGAGAAAATTCTGCAGCAAAAGTACGGCCAGAAGTCCCAAACACAGAAGATAATGCAGAAATGAAATCATCAGCATCATGCAGGAGTGGAGCGTTCTGTTCCTAAAGGGGAAGAAATCCAGGCTAGGGCCTTGTCTTTCAGTAAGGAAATTATAAAGGTGACCCTTGACTGGTGAGACTGAAAGGTGTGAGGATCATTGCGGAAGTGTAGCCTGCATTGGTTGAGAAAACCCCTGTAATAAGTAGTACCTTCATACTTGTCAGGCAATAGTATCCGGGGTATACTTCCAGAAGCAGAGGAAGAAGCCGCAGCACTAGGAGTAGAGTCTGGCAATATAACAGAAGCGGTATTCCTCGCTGTAACTAGTAAGGAGAGTTGAGCGGTAATAGCCTCTAGCTTGGAATCCATATTCTGCAACTATGTGGTATGGGTTCCCAACATCTGTCCCTGAAGATAAACTGCTTGTGCCACCTCATCTGGCTCCATGGCCCAAGTATAATGTGATGCTCGTTGGATACTCCTCTATCAGACCAAACTCGGCCATTAGTCTTGTTATCCCGGCGTTGAGTTGGAATAATAGGGAATATCACAGCAGAGAAGGTTTGTAAGATGAGAAAAGTGGCACTTACCACAGGCAGGACAGTCCTTGATGGCAAAAGGCAGGATACCAGAGAAAGGCAGTTCAGGGGCAAACCACTAGGATGACCAGGCAGGCAGGGTTTGGCAACAGTAAGGCAGTCCAGAGGTAAACCACTAGGATGGTCAGGGTTTGGCAACAGTAAGGCAGTCCAGAGGTAAACCACTAGGATGGTCAGACAGGCAGGGTTCAGCAGCAGTATATCAATCCAGAAGTTAAGGGTTAAACAGGCAGAGTGGTCAGACAAGCAAGGTTAAGCAGCAATATATCAATCCAGCAGTTAAGAAGGGTTAAACAGGCAGAGTGGTCAGACAAGCAAGGTTCAGCAGCAATATAACAGTGCAGCATACAAATAAGCAAAACCCAGGAGAACATTAAGTAACACCTATACTTGGGCAGTGATAGCTAGGACTGAAGTTACTTACATAAGCGCAGGATTCACGCCACAGGATATCCTAACTGGCTTCTGAAGGAGAAAGCGTGCGGTGATGACATCACCGCCGCACGCAGAGAGGAGCCGACTCACCCCTAGGCAACGCGCAGACAGGCTGCGCCGCATCCCTAGCAACGGCTAGAGTGGCGCGGCGTGACATCGTCCTCCAAGGGGCAGATTTCTCCTGTCAAGATTATCTGCAAACCAGGAAAAAAGAGAGACATTTTTAAACTGTCAGGGATCTCACTTCTCTAGGATTGATTGCCCCTGTCCCTCTAACAGAACAGGGTTGAGGATTCTATTCCAGCCTGTTTGTTGTTACCAAGGAGGAGGGAACTTTTCGACCCATTCTAGATCTCAAGTGTCAACAAATTTCTCAGGGTTCTGTCCTTCAAAATGGAGACAATTTTGTTCTATTTTCCCTTTAGTACAGGAGAGTCAGTACATGACTACCATCAACCTGAAGGACGCATATCTTTATGTTCCTATCCACAAGGATCATTTCCAGTTCCTTCGGTTTGCTTTCCTAGACAAACACTTTCAATTTCT